>NW_022279691.1:0-61931 GCF_009193385.2 Nasonia vitripennis
TAAGATCCACGCTGAGAAAAATATGTCGCTCCTTAAACTCAAATGTATTAGGGTCCACGAGAAGATGGGGCCATAGTAAGGCATTTTTTCGGCAGAATGCGGGGGTCGAAAGTCTAGACTTTGGCTTACTGGCTTACCTACGCCAGTTGTAACTACAATTTTATGAGTTGACTTCTAGTTATATGCAAGTAGCTTTTATAAAAATAATACACATAAGATCCACGCTGAGGAAAAGATGTCGCTCCTTAAACTCAAAAGTTTAGGGTCCCGACAAGATGGCGGCCACAGTAAGGCATTTTTCGGCAGAATGCGGGGTCGAAAGTCTAGACTTTGGCTTACTGGCTTCTCACAGGCCAGTTGTAACTACAATTTTATGTTCTTGACTCCTAGCTATAATCCAAGTAGCTGAGGAAAAGATGTCGCTCCTTAAACTCAAAAGTATTAGGTTCCATGAGAAGATGGCGGCCATAGTAAGGCATTTTTGGGAAGAATGCGAGGGTCGAAAGACTAGATTTTGGCTTACCTGGCTTACCCTGACGCCAGTTGTAACTACAATTTTATAGTTGACTCCTAGTTATATGCAAGTAGCTTTTATAAAATAATACACATAAGATCCACGCTAAGGAAAAAGATGTCGCTCCTTAAACTCCAAAGTATTAGGGTCCACGACAAGATGGCGGCCACAGTAAGGCATTTTTCGGGCAGAATGCGGGGGTCGAAAGTCTAGACTTTTGGCTTACTGGCTTCTCACAGGCCCAGTTGTAACTACAATTTTTATGTTCTTGACTCCTAGCTATATCCAAGTAGCTGAGGAAAAGATGTCGCTCCTAAACTCAAAAGTATTAGGTTCCATGAGAAGATGGCGGCATAGTAAGGCATTTTTGGGAAGAATGCGAGGGTCGAAAGACTAGACTTTGGCTTACTGGCTTACCTGACGCCAGTTGTAACTACAATTTTATAGTTGACTCCTAGTTATATGCAAGTAGCTTTTATAAAAATAATACACATAAGATCCACGCTAAGGAAAAGATGTCGGTCCTTAAAATCAAAAGTATTAAGGTCATCGGAGAAGATGGCGGCCATAGTAAGGCATTTTTCGGCAGAATGCGAGGGTCGAAAGTCTAGACTTTTGGCTTACCTGGCTTCTCACACGCCAGTTGTAACTACAATTTTATGTGCTTGACTCCTAGCTATAATGCAAGTAGCTTTATAATAATAATACACATAAGATCCACGCTGAGAAAAAGATGTCGCTCCTTAAACTCAAAAGTATTAGGGTCCACGACAAGATGGCGGCCATAGTAAAGGCATTTTTTCGGCAGAATGCGAGGGTCGAAAGTCTAGACTTTTGGCTTACTGGCTTCACACGCCAGTTGTAACTACAATTTTATGTGCTTGACTCCTAGCTATATGCAAGTAGCTTTTATAATAATAATACACATAAGATCCACGCTGAGAAAAAAGATGTCGCTCCTTAAACTCAAAAGTATTAGGGTCCACGACAAGATGGCGGCCACAGTAAGGCATTTTTCGGCAGAATGCGGGGGTCGAAAGTCTAGACTTTTTGGCTTACTGGCTTCTCACACGCCAGTGGTAACTACAATTTATGTGCTGACCTAGCTATATGCAAGTACTTTTATAAAAATAATACACATAAGATCCACGCTGAGGAAAAGATGTCGCTCCTTAAACTCAAAGTATTAGGGTCCACGAGAAGATGGCGGCCATAGTAAGCATTTTCGGCAGAATGCGAGGGTCGAAAGTCTAGACTTTGGCTTACTGGCTTCTCACACGCCAGTTGTAACTACAATTTTATGTGCTTGACTCCTAGCTATATGCAAGTAGCTTTTATAAAAATAATACACATAAGATCCACGCTGAGGAAAAGATGTCGCCCTTAAACTCAAAAGTATTAGGGTCACGACAAGATGGCGGCCATAGTAAGCATTTTTCGGCAGAATGCGGGGTCGAAAGTCTAGACTTTGGCTTACTGGCTCTCACAGCCAGTTGTAACTACAATTTTATGTTCTTGACTCTAGCTATATCCAATACTGAGAAAAGATGTCGCCTTAAACTCAAAAGTATTAGGGTCCATGATAAGATGGCGGCCATAGTAAGGCATTTTGGGAAGAATGCGAGGCGAAAGACTAGATTTTGGCTTACTGGCTTACCTGACGCCAGTTGTAACTACAATTTTATAGTTGACTCCTAGTATATGCAAGTAGCTTTTATAAAATAATACACATAAGATCCACGCTAAGGAAAAGATGTCGCTCCTTAAACTCCAAGTATTAGGGTCCACGACAAGATGGCGGCCACAGTAAGGCATTTTCGGGCAGAATGCGGGGTCGAAAGTCTAGACTTTGGCTTACTGGCTTCTCACAGCCAGTTGTAACTACAATTTTATGTTCTTGACTCCTAGCTATATCCAAGTAGCTGAGGAAAAGATGTCGCTCCTAAAACTCAAAAGTATTAGGTTCCATGAGAAGATGGCGGCCATAGTAAGGCATTTTTGGGAAGAATGCGAGGGTCGAAAGACTAGACTTTGGCTTACTGGCTTACCTGACGCCAGTTGTAACTACAATTTTGTAGTTGACTCCTAGTTATATGCAAGTAGCTTTTAAAAAAAAATACCATAAGATCCACGCTAAGGAAAAGATGTCGGTCCTTAAAATCAAAAGTATTAAGGTCATCGAGAAGATGGCGGCCATAGTAAGGCATTTTTCGGCAGAATGCGAGGGTCGAAAGTCTAGACTTTTGGCTTACTGGCTACTCACACGCCAGTTGTAACTACAATTTTATGTGCTTGACTCCTAGCTATATGCAAGTAGCTTTATAATAATAATACACATAAGATCCACGCTGAGAAAAGATGTCGCTCATTAAACTCAAAAGTATTAGGGTCCACGACAAGATGGCGGCCACAAGGCATTTTTATGTAAGGCATTTTTCGGCAGAATGCGGGGGTCGAATGTCTAGACTTTTGGCTTACTGGCTTCTCACACGCCAGTTGTAACTACAATTTTATGTGCTTGACTCCTAGCTATATGCAAGTAGCTTTTATAATAATAATACACATAAGATCCACGCTGAGAAAAAGATGTTGCTCCTTAAACTCAAAAGTATTGGGGTCCACGACAAGATGGCGGCCACAGTAAGGCATTTTTCGGCAGAATCGGGGTCGAAAGTCTAGACTTTTGGCTTACTGGCTTCTCACACGCCAGTTGTAACTACAATTTTATGTGCTTGACTCCTAGCTATATGCAAGTAGCTGAGGAAAAGATGTCGCTCGTTAAACTAAAAGTATTAGGGTCCACGACAAGATGGCGGCCATAGTAAGGCATTTTTCGGCAGAATGCGGGGGTCGAAAGTCTAGACTTTTGGCTTACTGGCTTCTCACACGCCAGTTGTAACTAGAATTTTATGTGCTTGACTCCTAGCTATATGCAAGTAGCTTTTATAATAATAATACACATAAGATCCACGCTGAGAAAAATATGTCGCTCCTTAAACTCAAAGTATTAGGGTCCACGAGAAGATGGCGGCCATAGTAAGGCATTTTTCGGCAGAATGCGGGGGTCGAAAGTCTAGACTTTTGGCTTACTGGCTTCTCACACGCCAGTTGTAACTACAATTTTATGTTGACTCTAGTATATGCAAGTAGCTTTTATAAAATAATACACATAAGATCACGCTGAGAAAAAGATGTCGCTCCTTAAACTCAAAAGTATTAGGGTCCACGACAAGATGGCGCCACAGTAAGGCATTTTTCGGCAGAATGCGGGGTCGAAAGTCTAGACTTTTGGCTTACTGGCTCTCACAGCCAGTTGTAACTACAATTTATGTTCTTGACTCCTAGCTATATCCAAGTAGCTGAGGAAAAGATGTCGCTCCTAAACTCAAAAGTATTAGGTCCAGAAAGATGCGGCCATAGTAAGGCATTTTGGAAGAATGCGGGGTCGAAAGACTAGACTTTGGCTTACTGGCTTCCTGACCCAGTTGTAACTACAATTTTATAGGTTGACTCCTAGTTATATGCAAGTAGCTTTATAAAAATAATACACATAAGATCCACGCAAGGAAAAGATGTCGGTCTTAAAATCAAAAGTATTAGGTCACGAAAGATGGCGGCCATAGTAAAGCATTTTTCGGCAGAATGCGGGGTCGAAAGTCTAGACTTTTGGCTTACTGGCTTCTCACACGCCAGTTGTAACTAGAATTTTATGTGCTTGACTCCTAGCTATATGCAAGTAGCTTTTATAATAATAATACACATAAGATCCACGCTAGAAAAGATGTCGCTCCTTAAACTCAAAGTATTAGGGTCCACGACAAGATGGCGGCCAAGTAAGGCATTTTTCGGCAGAATGCGGGGGTCGAAAGTCTAGACTTTTGGCTTACTGGCTTCTCACAGCCAGTTGTAACTACAATTTTATGTGCTTGACTCCTAGCTATATCAAGTAGCTGAGGAAAAGATGTAGCTCCTTAAACTCAAAGTATTAGGGTCCATGAGAAGATGGCGGCCATAGTAAGGCATTTTGGGAAGAATGCGAGGGTCTAAAGACTAGACTTTGGCTTACTGGCTTACCTGACGCCAGTTGTAACTACAATTTTATAGTTGACTCCTAGTTATATGCAAGTAGCTTTTATAAAAATAATACACATAAGATCCACGATAAGGAAAAGATGTCGTCCTTAAAATCAAAAGTATTAAGGTCATCGAGAAGATGGCGGCCATAGTAAGGCATTTTTCGGCAGAATGCGAGGGTCGAAAGTCTAGACTTTTGGCTTACTGGCTTCTCACACGCCAGTTGTAACTACAATTTTATGTGCTTGACTCCTAGCTATATGCAAGTAGCTTTTATAAAAATAATACACATAAGACCACGCTGAGGAAAATATGTCGCTCCTTAAACTCAAATGTATTGGGTCCACGAGAAGATGGCGGCCATAGTAAGGCATTTTTCGGCAGAATGCGAGGGTCGAAAGTCTAGACTTTTGGCTTACTGGCTTCTCACACGCCAGTTGTAACTACAATTTTATGTGCTTGACTTCTAGTTATATGCAAGTAGCTTTATAAAAATAATACACATAGATCCAGCTGAGAAAAAGATGTCGCTCCTTAAACTCAAAGTATTAGGGTCCACGACAAGATGGCGGCCACAGTAAGGCATTTTTCGGCAGAATGCGGGGGTCGAAAGTCTAGACTTTTGGCTTACTGGCTTCTCACAGGCCAGTTGTAACTACAATTTTATGTTCTTGACTCCTAGCTATATCCAAGTAGCTGAGGAAAAGATGTCGCTCCTTAAACTCAAAAGTATTAGGTTCCATGATAAGATGGCGGCCATAGTAAGGCATTTTTGGGAAGAATGCGAGGGTCGAAAGACTAGACTTTGGCTTACTGGCTTACCTGACGCCAGTTGTAACTACAATTTTATAGTTGACTCCTAGTTATATGCAAGTAGCTTTTATAAAAATAATACACATAAGATCCACGCTAAGGAAAAGATGTCGGTCCTTAAAATCAAAAGTATTAAGGTCATCGAGAAGATGGCGGCCATAGTAAAGCATTTTTCGGCAGAATGCGGGGGTCGAAAGTCTAGACTTTTGGCTTACTGGCTTCTCACACGCCAGTTGTAACTAGAATTTTATGTGCTTGACTCCTAGCTATATGCAAGTAGCTTTTATAATAATAATACACATAAGATCCACGCTAAGGAAAAGATGTCGCTCCTTAAACTCCAAAGTATTAGGGTCCACGACAAGATGGCGGCCACAGTAAGGCATTTTTCGGCAGAATGCGGGGGTCGAAAGTCTAGACTTTTGGCTTACTGGCTTCTCACAGGCCAGTTGTAACTACAATTTTATGTGCTTGACTCCTAGCTATATGCAAGTAGCTGAGGAAAATATGTCGCTCCTTAAACTCAAATGTATTGGGGTCCATGAGAAGATGGCGGCCATAGTAAGGCATTTTTGGGAAGAATGCGAGGGTCTAAAGTCTAGACTTTTGGCTTACTGGCTTCTCACACGCCAGTTGTAACTACAATTTTATGTGCTTGACTTCTAGTTATATGCAAGTAGCTTTTATAAAAATAATACACATAAGATCCACGATAAGGAAAAGATGTCGGTCCTTAAAATCAAAAGTATTAAGGTCATCGAGAAGATGGCGGCCATAGTAAGGCATTTTTCGGCAGAATGCGAGGGTCGAAAGTCTAGACTTTTGGCTTACTGGCTTCTCACACGCCAGTTGTAACTACAATTTTATGTGCTTGACTCCTAGCTATATGCAAGTAGCTTTTATAAAAATAATACACATAAGACCCACGCTGAGGAAAATATGTCGCTCCTTAAACTCAAATGTATTAGGGTCCACGAGAAGATGGCGGCCATAGTAAGGCATTTTTCGGCAGAATGCGAGGGTCGAAAGTCTAGACTTTTGGCTTACTGGCTTCTCACACGCCAGTTGTAACTACAATTTTATGTGCTTGACTTCTAGTTATATGCAAGTAGCTTTTATAAAAATAATACACATAAGATCCACGCTGAGAAAAAGATGTCGCTCCTTAAACTCAAAAGTATTAGGGTCCACGACAAGATGGCGGCCACAGTAAGGCATTTTTCGGCAGAATGCGGGGGTCGAAAGTCTAGACTTTTGGCTTACTGGCTTCTCACAGGCCAGTTGTAACTACAATTTTATGTTCTTGACTCCTAGCTATATCCAAGTAGCTGAGGAAAAGATGTCGCTCCTAAAACTCAAAAGTATTAGGTTCCATGAGAAGATGGCGGCCATAGTAAGGCATTTTTGGGAAGAATGCAAGGGTCGAAAGACTAGACTTTGGCTTACTGGCTTACCTGACGCCAGTTGTAACTACAATTTTGTAGTTGACTCCTAGTTATATGCAAGTAGCTTTTATAAAAATAATACACATAAGATCCACGCTAAGGAAAAGATGTCGGTCCTTAAAATCAAAAGTATTAAGGTCATCGAGAAGATGGCGGCCATAGTAAGGCATTTTTCGGCAGAATGCGAGGGTCGAAAGTCTAGACTTTTGGCTTACTGGCTACTCACACGCCAGTTGTAACTACAATTTTATGTGCTTGACTCCTAGCTATATGCAAGTAGCTTTTATAATAATAATACACATAAGATCCACGCTGAGAAAAAGATGTCGCTCATTAAACTCAAAAGTATTAGGGTCCACGACAAGATGGCGGCCACAAGGCATTTTTATGTAAGGCATTTTTCGGCAGAATGCGGGGGTCGAATGTCTAGACTTTTGGCTTACTGGCTTCTCACACGCCAGTTGTAACTACAATTTTATGTGCTTGACTCCTAGCTATATGCAAGTAGCTTTTATAATAATAATACACATAAGATCCACGCTGAGAAAAAGATGTTGCTCCTTAAACTCAAAAGTATTGGGGTCCACGACAAGATGGCGGCCACAGTAAGGCATTTTTCGGCAGAATTCGGGGGTCGAAAGTCTAGACTTTTGGCTTACTGGCTTCTCACACGCCAGTTGTAACTACAATTTTATGTGCTTGACTCCTAGCTATATGCAAGTAGCTGAGGAAAAGATGTCGCTCGTTAAACTAAAAAGTATTAGGGTCCACGACAAGATGGCGGCCATAGTAAGGCATTTTTCGGCAGAATGCGGGGGTCGAAAGTCTAGACTTTTGGCTTACTGGCTTCTCACACGCCAGTTGTAACTAGAATTTTATGTGCTTGACTCCTAGCTATATGCAAGTAGCTTTTATAATAATAATACACATAAGATCCACGCTGAGAAAAATATGTCGCTCCTTAAACTCAAATGTATTAGGGTCCACGAGAAGATGGCGGCCATAGTAAGGCATTTTTCGGCAGAATGCGGGGGTCGAAAGTCAAGACTTTTGGCTTACTGGCTTACCTGACGCCAGTTGTAACTACAATTTTATAGTTGACTTCTAGTTATATGCAAGTAGCTTTTACAAAAATAATACACATAAGATCCACGCTGAGAAAAAGATGTCGCTCCTTAAACTCAAAAGTATTAGGGTCCACGACAAGATGGCAGCCACAGTAAGGCATTTTTCGGCAGAATGCGGGGGTCGAAAGTCTAGACTTTTGGCTTACTGGCTTCTCACAGGCCAGTTGTAACTACAATTTTATGTTCTTGACTCCTAGCTATATCCAAGTAGCTGAGGAAAAGATGTCGCTCCTAAAACTCAAAAGTATTAGGTTCCATGAGAAGATGGCGGCCATAGTAAGGCATTTTTGGGAAGAATGCGAGGGTCGAAAGACTAGACTTTGGCTTACTGGCTTACCTGACGCCAGTTGTAACTACAATTTTATAGTTGACTCCTAGTTATATGCAAGTAGCTTTTATAAAAATAATACACATAAGATCCACGCTAAGGAAAAGATGTCGGTCCTTAAAATCAAAAGTATTAAGGTCATCGAGAAGATGGCGGCCATAGTAAAGCATTTTTCGGCAGAATGCGGGGGTCGAAAGTCTAGACTTTTGGCTTACTGGCTTCTCACAGGCCAGTTGTAACTACAATTTTATGTGCTTGACTCCTAGCTATATGCAAGTAGCTGAGGAAAAGATGTAGCTACTTAAACTCAAATGTATTAGGGTCCATGAGAAGATGGCGGCCATAGTAAGGCATTTTTGGGAAGAATGCGAGGGTCTAAAGACTAGACTTTGGCTTACTGGCTTACCTGACGCCAGTTGTAACTACAATTTTATAGTTGACTCCTAGTTATATGCAAGTAGCTTTTATAAAAATAATACACATAAGATCCACGATAAGGAAAAGATGTCGGTCCTTAAAATCAAAAGTATTAAGGTCATCGAGAAGATGGCGGCCATAGTAAGGCATTTTTCGGCAGAATGCGAGGGTCGAAAGTCTAGACTTTTGGCTTACTGGCTTCTCACACGCCAGTTGTAACTACAATTTTATGTGCTTGACTCCTAGCTATATGCAAGTAGCTTTTATAAAAATAATACACATAAGACCCACGCTGAGGAAAATATGTCGCTCCTTAAACTCAAATGTATTGGGGTCCACGAGAAGATGGCGGCCATAGTAAGGCATTTTTCGGCAGAATGCGAGGGTCGAAAGTCTAGACTTTTGGCTTACTGGCTTCTCACACGCCAGTTGTAACTACAATTTTATGTGCTTGACTTCTAGTTATATGCAAGTAGCTTTTATAAAAATAATACACATAAGATCCACGCTGAGAAAAAGATGTCGCTCCTTAAACTCAAAAGTATTAGGGTCCACGACAAGATGGCGGCCACAGTAAGGCATTTTTCGGCAGAATGCGGGGGTCGAAAGTCTAGACTTTTGGCTTACTGGCTTCTCACAGGCCAGTTGTAACTACAATTTTATGTTCTTGACTCCTAGCTATATCCAAGTAGCTGAGGAAAAGATGTCGCTCCTTAAACTCAAAGTATTAGGTTCCATGAAAGATGGCGGCCATAGTAAGGCATTTTTGGGAAGAATGCGAGGGTCGAAAGACTAGACTTTGGCTTACTGGCTTACCTGACGCCAGTTGTAACTACAATTTTATAGTTGACTCCTAGTTATATGCAAGTAGCTTTTATAAAAATAATACACATAAGATCCACGCTAAGAAAAGATGTCGGTCCTTAAAATCAAAAGTATTAAGGTCATCGAGAAGATGGCGGCCATAGTAAGCATTTTTCGGCAGATGCGGGGGTCGAAAGTCTAGACTTTTGGCTTACTGGCTTCTCACACGCCAGTTGTAACTAGAATTTTATGTGCTTGACTCCTAGCTATATGCAAGTAGCTTTTATAATAATAATACACATAAGATCCACGCTAAGGAAAAGATGTCGCTCCTTAAACTCCAAAGTATTAGGGTCCACGACAAGATGGCGGCCACAGTAAGGCATTTTTCGGCAGAATGCGGGGGTCGAAAGTCTAGACTTTTGGCTTACTGGCTTCTCACAGGCCAGTTGTAACTACAATTTTATGTGCTTGACTCCTAGCTATATGCAAGTAGCTGAGGAAAAGATGTAGCTACTTAAACTCAAATGTATTAGGGTCCATGAGAAGATGGCGGCCATAGTAAGGCATTTTTGGGAAGAATGCGAGGGTCTAAAGACTAGACTTTGGCTTACTGGCTTACCTGACGCCAGTTGTAACTACAATTTTATAGTTGACTCCTAGTTATTTGCAAGTAGCTTTTATAAAAATAATACACATAAGATCCACGATAAGGAAAAGATGTCGGTCCTTAAAATCAAAAGTATTAAGGTCATCGAGAAGATGGCGGCCATAGTAAGGCATTTTTCGGCAGAATGCGAGGGTCGAAAGTCTAGACTTTTGGCTTACTGGCTTCTCACACGCCAGTTGTAACTACAATTTTATGTGCTTGACTCCTAGCTATATGCAAGTAGCTTTTATAAAAATAATACACATAAGACCACGCTGAGGAAAATATGTCGCTCCTTAAACTCAAATGTATTGGGGTCCACGAGAAGATGGCGGCCATAGTAAGGCATTTTTCGGCAGAATGCGAGGGTCGAAAGTCTAGACTTTTGGCTTACTGGCTTCTCACACGCCAGTTGTAACTACAATTTTATGTGCTTGACTTCTAGTTATATGCAAGTAGCTTTTATAAAAATAATACACATAAGATCCACGCTAAGGAAAAGATGTCGGTCCTTAAAATCAAAAGTATTAAGGTCATCGAGAAGATGGCGGCCATAGTAAGGCATTTTTCGGCAGAATGCGAGGGTCGAAAGTCTAGACTTTTGGCTTACTGGCTTCTCACACGCCAGTTGTAACTACAATTTTATGTGCTTGACTCCTAGCTATATGCAAGTAGCTTTTATAAAATAATACACATAAGACCACGCTGAGGAAAATATGTCGCTCCTTAAACTCAAATGTATTGGGGTCCACGAGAAGATGGCGGCCATAGTAAGGCATTTTTCGGCAGAATGCGAGGGTCGAAAGTCTAGACTTTTGGCTTACTGGCTTCTCACACGCCAGTTGTAACTACAATTTTATGTGCTTGACTTCTAGTTATATGCAAGTAGCTTTTATAAAAATAATACACATAAGATCCACGCTGAGAAAAAGATGTCGCTCCTTAAACTCAAAAGTATTAGGGTCCACGACAAGATGGCGGCCACAGTAAGGCATTTTTCGGCAGAATGCGGGGGTCGAAAGTCTAGACTTTTGGCTTACTGGCTTCTCACAGGCCAGTTGTAACTACAATTTTATGTTCTTGACTCCTAGCTATATCCAAGTAGCTGAGGAAAAGATGTCGCTCCTTAAACTCAAAAGTATTAGGTTCCATGATAAGATGGCGGCCATAGTAAGGCATTTTTGGGAGAATGCGAGGGTCGAAAGACTAGATTTTGGCTTACTGGCTTACCTGACGCCAGTTGTAACTACAATTTTATAGTTGACTCCTAGTTATATGCAAGTAGCTTTTATAAAAATAATACACATAAGATCCACGCTAAGGAAAAGATGTCGCTCCTTAAACTCCAAAGTATTAGGGTCCACGACAAGATGGCGGCCACAGTAAGGCATTTTTCGGCAGAATGCGGGGGTCGAAAGTCTAGACTTTTGGCTTACTGGCTTCTCACAGGCCAGTTGTAACTACAATTTTATGTTCTTGACTCCTAGCTATATCCAAGTAGCTGAGGAAAAGATGTCGCTCCTAAAACTCAAAAGTATTAGGTTCCATGAGAAGATGGCGGCCATAGTAAGGCATTTTTGGGAAGAATGCAAGGGTCGAAAGACTAGACTTTGGCTTACTGGCTTACCTGACGCCAGTTGTAACTACAATTTTGTAGTTGACTCCTAGTTATATGCAAGTAGCTTTTATAAAAATAATACACATAAGATCCACGCTAAGGAAAAGATGTCGGTCCTTAAAATCAAAAGTATTAAGGTCATCGAGAAGATGGCGGCCATAGTAAGGCATTTTTCGGCAGAATGCGAGGGTCGAAAGTCTAGACTTTTGGCTTACTGGCTACTCACACGCCAGTTGTAACTACAATTTTATGTGCTTGACTCCTAGCTATATGCAAGTAGCTTTTATAATAATAATACACATAAGATCCACGCTGAGAAAAAGATGTCGCTCATTAAACTCAAAAGTATTAGGGTCCACGACAAGATGGCGGCCAAGGCATTTTATGTAAGGCATTTTTCGGGCAGAATGCGGGGGTCGAATGTCTAGACTTTTGGCTTACTGGCTTCTCACACGCCAGTTGTAACTACAATTTTATGTGCTTGACTCCTAGCTATATGCAAGTAGCTTTTATAAAATAATACACATAAGATCCACGCTGAGAAAAAGATGTTGCTCCTTAAACTCAAAAGTATTGGGGTCCACGACAAGATGGCGGCCACAGTAAGGCATTTTTCGGCAGAATTCGGGGGTCGAAAGTCTAGACTTTTGGCTTACTGGCTTCTCACACGCCAGTTGTAACTACAATTTTATGTGCTTGACTCCTAGCTATATGCAAGTAGCTGAGGAAAAGATGTCGCTCGTTAAACTCAAAAGTATTAGGGTCCACGACAAGATGGCGGCCATAGTAAGGCATTTTTCGGCAGAATGCGGGGGTCGAAAGTCTAGACTTTTGGCTTACTGGCTTCTACACGCCAGTTGTAACTAGAATTTTATGTGCTTGACTCCTAGCTATATGCAAGTAGCTTTTATAATAATAATACACATAAGATCCATGCTGAGAAAAATATGTCGCTCCTTAAACTCAAATGTATTAGGGTCCACGAGAAGATGGCGGCCATAGTAAGGCATTTTTCGGCAGAATGCGGGGGTCGAAAGTCTAGACTTTTGGCTTACTGGCTTCTCACACGCCAGTTGTAACTAGAATTTTATGTGCTTGACTCCTAGCTATATGCAAGTAGCTTTTATAATAATAATACACATAAGATCCACGCTGAGAAAAAGATGTCGCTCCTTAAACTCAAAAGTATTAGGGTCCACGACAAGATGGCGGCCACAGTAAGGCATTTTTCAGCAGAATGCGAGGGTCGAAAGTATACTATTTGGCTTACAAAATCTCTCACGTCAGTTGTAACTACAATTTTATAGTTGACTCCTAGCTATATGCAAGTAGCTTTTATAAAATAATACACATAAGATCCACGCTGAGGAAAAGATGTCGCTCCTTAAAATCAAAAGTATTAGGGTCCACGAGAAGATGGCGGCCATAGTAAGGCATTTTTTCGGCAGAATGCGAGGGTCGAAATTCTAGACTTTGGCTTACTGGCTTCCCTGACGCCAGTTGTAACTACAATTTTATGTGCTTGACTCCTAGCTATATGCAAGTAGCTTTTATAATAATAATGCACATAAGATCCACGCCGAGAAAAAGATGTCGCTCCTTAAACTCAAAAGTATTAGGGTCCACGACAAGATGGCGGCCATAGTAAGGCATTTTTCGGCAGAATGCGGGGGTCGAAAGTCTAGACTTTTGGCTTACTGGCTTCTCACACGCCAGTTGTAACTACAATTTTATGTGCTTGACACCTAGCTATATGCAAGTAGCTGAGAAAAAGATGTCGCTCCTTAAACTCAAAAGTATTAGGGTCCACGACAAGATGGCGGCCATAGTAAAGCATTTTTCGGCAGAATGCGGGGGTCGAAAGTCTAGACTTTTGGCTTACTGGCTTCTCACACGTCAGTTGTAACTAGAATTTTATGTGCTTGACTCCTAGCTATATGCAAGTAGCTTTTATAATAATAATACACATAAGATCCACGCTAAGGAAAAGATGTCGCTCCTTAAACTCCAAAGTATTAGGGTCCACGACAAGATGGCGGCCACAGTAAGGCATTTTTCGGCAGAATGCGGGGGTCGAAAGTCTAGACTTTTGGCTTACTGGCTTCTCACAGGCCAGTTGTAACTACAATTTTATGTGCTTGACTCCTAGCTATATGCAAGTAGCTGAGGAAAAGATGTAGCTACTTAAACTCAAATGTATTAGGGTCCATGAGAAGATGGCGGCCATAGTAAGGCATTTTTGGGAAGAATGCGAGGGTCGAAAGACTAGACTTTGGCTTACTGGCTTACCTGACGCCAGTTGTAACTACAATTTTATAGTTGACTCCTAGTTATATGCAAGTAGCTTTTATAAAAATAATACACATAAGATCCACGATAAGGAAAAGATGTCGGTCCTTAAAATCAAAAGTATTAAGGTCATCGAGAAGATGGCGGCCATAGTAAGGCATTTTTCGGCAGAATGCGAGGGTCGAAAGTCTAGACTTTTGGCTTACTGGCTTCTCACACGCCAGTTGTAACTAGAATTTTATGTGCTTGACTCCTAGCTATATGCAAGTAGCTTTTATAATAATAATACACATAAGATCCACGCTGAGAAAAATATGTCGCTCCTTAAACTCAAATGTATTAGGGTCCACGAGAAGATGGCGGCCATAGTAAGGCATTTTTCGGCAGAATGCGGGGGTCGAAAGTCAGACTTTTGGCTTACTGGCTTACCTGACCGCCAGTTGTAACTACAATTTTATAGTTGACTTCTAGTTATATGCAAGTAGCTTTTACAAAAATAATACACATAAGATCCACGCTGAGGAAAAGATGTCGCTCCTTAAACTCAAAAGTATTAGGGTCCACGACAAGATGGCAGCCACAGTAAGGCATTTTTCGGCAGAATGCGGGGGTCGAAAGTCTAGACTTTTGGCTTACTGGCTTCTCACAGGCCAGTTGTAACTACAATTTTATGTTCTTGACTCCTAGCTATATCCAAGTAGCTGAGGAAAAGATGTCGCTCCTAAAACTCAAAAGTATTAGGTTCCATGAGAAGATGGCGGCCATAGTAAGGCATTTTTGGGAAGAATGCGAGGGTCGAAAGACTAGACTTTGGCTTACTGGCTTACCTGACGCCAGTTGTAACTACAATTTTATAGTTGACTCCTAGTTATATGCAAGTAGCTTTTATAAAAATAATACACATAAGATCCACGCTAAGGAAAAGATGTCGGTCCTTAAAATCAAAAGTATTAAGGTCATCGAGAAGATGGCGGCCATAGTAAAGCATTTTTCGGCAGAATGCGGGGGTCGAAAGTCTAGACTTTTGGCTTACTGGCTTCTCACACGCCAGTTGTAACTAGAATTTTATGTGCTTGACTCCTAGCTATATGCAAGTAGCTTTTATAATAATAATACACATAAGATCCACGCTAAGGAAAAGATGTCGCTCCTTAAACTCCAAAGTATTAGGGTCCACGACAAGATGGCGGCCACAGTAAGGCATTTTTCGGCAGAATGCGGGGGTCGAAAGTCTAGACTTTTGGCTTACTGGCTTCTCACAGGCCAGTTGTAACTACAATTTTATGTGCTTGACTCCTAGCTATATGCAAGTAGCTGAGGAAAAGATGTAGCTACTTAAACTCAAATGTATTAGGGTCCATGAGAAGATGGCGGCCATAGTAAGGCATTTTTGGGAAGAATGCGAGGGTCTAAAGACTAGACTTTGGCTTACTGGCTTACCTGACGCCAGTTGTAACTACAATTTTATAGTTGACTCCTAGTTATATGCAAGTAGCTTTTATAAAAATAATACACATAAGATCCACGATAAGGAAAAGATGTCGGTCCTTAAAATCAAAAGTATTAAGGTCATCGAGAAGATGGCGGCCATAGTAAGGCATTTTTCGGCAGAATGCGAGGGGTCGAAAGTCTAGACTTTTGGCTTACTGGCTTCTCACACGCCAGTTGTAACTACAATTTTATGTGCTTGACTCCTAGCTATATGCAAGTAGCTTTTATAAAATAATACACATAAGACCCACGCTGAGAAAATATGTCGCTCCTTAAACTCAAATGTATTGGGTCCACGAAAGATGGCGGCCATAGTAAGGCATTTTTCGGCAGAATGCGAGGGTCGAAAGTCTAGACTTTTGGCTTACTGGCTTCTCACACGCCAGTTGTAACTACAATTTTATGTGCTTGACTTCTAGTTATATGCAAGTAGCTTTTATAAAATATACACATAAGATCCACGCTGAGAAAAAGATGTCGCTCCTTAAACTCAAAAGTATTAGGGTCCACGACAAGATGGCGGCCACAGTAAGGCATTTTTCGGCAGAATGCGGGGTCGAAAGTCTAGACTTTTGGCTTACTGGCTTCTCACAGGCCAGTTGTAACTACAATTTTATGTTCTTGACTCCTAGCTATATCCAAGTAGCTGAGGAAAAGATGTCGCTCCTTAAACTCAAAAGTATTAGGTTCCATGATAAGATGGCGGCCATAGTAAGGCATTTTTGGGAAGAATGCGAGGGTCGAAAGACTAGACTTTGGCTTACTGGCTTACTGACGCCAGTTGTAACTACAATTTTATAGTTGACTCCTAGTTATATGCAAGTAGCTTTTATAAAAATAATACACATAAGATCCACGCTAAGAAAAGATGTCGGTCCTTAAAATCAAAAGTATTAAGGTCATCGAGAAGATGGCGGCCATAGTAAAGCATTTTTCGGCAGAATGCGGGGGTCGAAAGTCTAGACTTTTGGCTTACTGGCTTCTCACACGCCAGTTGTAACTAGAATTTTATGTGCTTGACTCCTAGCTATATGC
Source organism: Nasonia vitripennis (assembly GCF_009193385.2). Lineage (NCBI taxonomy): Eukaryota > Metazoa > Arthropoda > Insecta > Hymenoptera > Pteromalidae > Nasonia > Nasonia vitripennis. Next base: position 16,605 of record NW_022279691.1, read on the forward strand.
AAGTAGCTTTTATAATAATAATACACATAAGATCCACGCTAAGGAAAAGATGTCGCTCCTTAAACTCCAAAGTATTAGGGTCCACGACAAGATGGCGGCCACAGTAAGGCATTTTTCGGCAGAATGCGGGGGTCGAAAGTCTAGACTTTTGGCTTACTGGCTTCTCACAGGCCAGTTGTAACTACAATTTTATGTGCTTGACTCCTAGCTATATGCAAGTAGCTGAGGAAAAGATGTAGCTACTTAAACTCAAATGTATTAGGGTCCATGAGAAGATATCGGCCATAGTAAGGCATTTTTGGGAAGAATGCGAGGGTCTAAAGACTAGACTTTGGCTTACTGGCTTACCTGACGCCAGTTGTAACTACAATTTTATAGTTGACTCCTAGTTATATGCAAGTAGCTTTTATAAAAATAATACACATAAGATCCACGATAAGGAAAAGATGTCGGTCCTTAAAATCAAAAGTATTAAGGTCATCGAGAAGATGGCGGCCATAGTAAGGCATTTTTCGGCAGAATGCGAGGGTCGAAAGTCTAGACTTTTGGCTTACTGGCTTCTCACACGCCAGTTGTAACTACAATTTTATGTGCTTGACTCCTAGCTATATGCAAGTAGCTTTTATAAAAATAATACACATAAGACCACGCTGAGGAAAAATGTCGCTCCTTAAACTCAAAGTATTAGGGTCCACGAGAAGATGGCGGCCATAGTAAGGCATTTTTCGGCAGAATGCGAGGGTCGAAAGTCTAGACTTTTGGCTTACTGGCTTCTCACACGCCAGTTGTAACTACAATTTTATGTGCTTGACTTCTAGTATATGCAAGTAGCTTTTATAAAATAATACACATAGATCCACGTAGGAAAAGATGTCGTCCTTAAATCAAAAGTATTAGGTCATCGAGAAGATGGCGGCCATAGTAAGGCATTTTTCGGCAGAATGCGAGGGTCGAAAGTCTAGACTTTTGGCTTACTGGCTTCTCACACGCCAGTTGTAACTACAATTTTATGTGCTTGACTCCTAGCTATATGCAAGTAGCTTTTATAAAAATAATACACATAAGACCACGCTGAGGAAAAGATGTCGCTCCTTAAACTCAAAGTATTAGGGTCCACGAGAAGATGGCGGCCATAGTAAGGCATTTTTCGGCAGAATGCGAGGGTCGAAAGTCTAGACTTTGGCTTACTGGCTTCTCACACGCCAGTTGTAACTACAATTTATGTGCTTGACTCTAGTTATATGCAAGTAGCTTTATAAAAATAATACACATAAGATCCACGCTGAGAAAAGATGTCGCTCCTTAAACTCAAAAGTATTAGGGTCCACGACAAGATGGCGGCCACAGTAAGGCATTTTTCGGCAGAATGCGGGGGTCGAAAGTCTAGACTTTTGGCTTACTGGCTTCTCACAGCCAGTTGTAACTACAATTTTATGTTCTTGACTCCTAGCTATATCCAAGTAGCTGAGGAAAAGATGTCGCTCCTTAAACTCAAAAGTATTAGGTTCCAGAAAGATGGCGGCCATAGTAAGGCATTTTTGGGAAGAATGCGAGGGTCGAAAGACTAGATTTTGGCTTACTGGCTTACCTGACGCCAGTTGTAACTACAATTTTATAGTTGACTCCTAGTTATATGCAAGTAGCTTTTATAAAATAATACACATAAGATCCACGCTAAGGAAAAGATGTCGCTCCTTAAACTCCAAAGTATTAGGGTCCACGACAAGATGGCGGCCACAGTAAGGCATTTTTCGGCAGAATGCGGGGGTCGAAAGTCTAGACTTTTGGCTTACTGGCTTCTCACAGGCCAGTTGTAACTACAATTTTATGTTCTTGACTCCTAGCTATATCCAAGTAGCTGAGGAAAAGATGTCGCTCTAAACTCAAAAGTATTAGGTTCCATGAGAAGATGGCGGCCATAGTAAGGCATTTTTGGGCAGAATGCAGGGTCGAAGACTAGACTTTGGCTTACTGGCTTACCTGACGCCAGTTGTAACTACAATTTTGTAGTTGACTCCTAGTATATGCAAGTAGCTTTTATAAAAATAATACACATAAGATCCACGCTAAGGAAAAGATGTCGTCCTTAAAATCAAAAGTATTAAGGTCATCGAGAAGATGGCGGCCATAGTAAGGCATTTTTCGGCAGAATGCGAGGGTCGAAAGTCTAGACTTTTGGCTTACTGGCTACTCACACGCCAGTTGTAACTACAATTTTATGTGCTTGACTCCTAGCTATATGCAAGTAGCTTTTATAATAATAATACACATAAGATCCACGCTGAGAAAAAGATGTCGCTCATTAAACTCAAAGTATTAGGGTCCACGAAAGATGGCGGCACATAGTAAGGCATTTTTCGGCAGAATGCGGGGTCGAAAGTCTAGACTTTTGGCTTACTGGCTTCTCACACGCCAGTTGTAACTACAATTTTATGTGCTTGACTCCTAGCTATATGCAAGTAGCTTTTATAATAATAATACACATAAGATCCACGCTGAGAAAAGATGTGCTCCTTAACTCAAAAGTATTAGGGTCCACGACAAGATGGCGGCCAAGTAAGGCATTTTCGGCAGAATCGGGGTCGAAAGTCTAGACTTTGGCTTACTGGCTTCTCACACGCCAGTTGTAACTACAATTTTATGTGCTTGACTCCTAGCTATATGCAAGTAGCTGAGGAAAAAGATGTCGCTCCTTAAACTCAAAAGTATTAGGGTCCACGACAAGATGGCGGCCATAGTAAGGCATTTTTCGGCAGAATGCGGGGTCGAAAGTCTAGACTTTGGCTTACTGGCTTCTCACACGCCAGTTGTAACTACAATTTTATGTGCTTGACTCCTAGCTATATGCAAGTAGCTTTTATAATAATAATACACATAAGATCCACGCTGAGAAAAGATGTCGCTCCTTAAACTCAAAGTATTAGGGTCCACGACAAGATGGCGGCCATAGTAAGGCATTTTTCGCAGAATGCGGGGTCGAAAGTCTAGACTTTTGGCTTACTGCTTCTCACACGCCAGTTGTAACTAAATTTTATGTGCTTGACTCCTAGCTATATGCAAGTAGCTTTATAATAATACACATAAGATCACGCTGAAAAAAGATGTCGCTCCTTAAACTCAAAAGTATTAGGGTCCACGACAAGATGGCGGCCACATAAGGCATTTTTCGGCAGAATGCGAGGTCGAAAGTCTAGACTTTTGGCTTACTGCTTCTCACGCCAGTTGTAACTACAATTTTATGTTGACTCCTACTATATGCAAGTAGCTTTTATAAAAATACACATAAGATCCACCTGAGGAAAAGATGTCGCTCCTTAAATCAAAGTATTAGGGTCCACGAGAAGATGGCGGCCATAGTAAGGCATTTTTCGGCAGAATGCGAGGGTCGAAATCTAGACTTTGGCTTACTGGCTTCTCCACGCCAGTTGTAACTACAATTTTATGTGCTTGACTCCTAGCTATATGCAAGTAGCTTTTATAATAATAATCACATAGATCCACGCGAGAAAAGATGTCGCTCCTTAAACTCAAAAGTATTAGGGTCCACGACAAGATGGCGGCCATAGTAAGGCATTTTTCGGCAGAATGCGGGGTCGAAAGTCTAGACTTTTGGCTTACTGGCTTCTCACACGCCAGTTGTAACTACAATTTTATGTGCTTGCATATCATAGCTTTATAATAATACAAAGTACGCTGAGAAAAGATGTCGCTCCTTAAACTCAAAAGTATTAGGGTCCACGACAAGATGGCGGCCATAGTAAGCATTTTTCGGCAGAATGCGGGGTCGAAAGTCTAGACTTTTGGCTTACTGGCTTCCACACGCAGTTGTAACTAAATTTTATGTGCTTGACTCCTAGCTATATGCAAGTAGCTTTTATAATAATAATACACATAAGATCCACGCTAAGGAAAAGATGTCGCTCCTTAAACTCCAAAGTATTAGGGTCCACGACAAGATGGCGGCCACAGTAAGGCATTTTTCGCAGAATGCGGGGGTCGAAAGTCTAGACTTTTGGCTTACTGGCTTCTCACAGCCAGTTGTAACTACAATTTTATGTGCTTGACTCCTAGCTATATGCAAGTAGCTGAGAAAAGATGTCGCTCCTTAAACTCAAAGTATTAGGGTCACGAGAAGATGGCGGCCATAGTAAAGCATTTTTCGGCAGAATGCGAGGGTCGAAAGTCTAGACTTTGGCTTACTGGCTTACCTGACGCAGTTGTAACTACAATTTTATGTTGACTCCTAGCTATATGCAAGTAGCTTTTATAAAATAATCACATAAGATCACGCTAGAAAAGATGTCGCTCCTTAAACTCAAAAGTATTAGGGTCCACGAAAGATGGCGCCATAGAAGGCATTTTTCGGCAGAATGCGAGGGTCGAAAGTCTAGACTTTGGCTTACTGGCTTCTCACGCCAGTTGTAACTACAATTTTATGTGCTTGACTCCTAGCTATATGCAAGTAGCTTTTATAAAATATCACATAAGACCACGCTGAGAAAAGATGTCGCTCCTTAAACTCAAATGTATTAGGGTCCACGAAAGATGGCGGCCATAGTAAGGCATTTTTCGGCAGAATGCGAGGGTCGAAAGTCTAGACTTTGGCTTACTGGCTTCCTGACGCCAGTTGTAACTACAATTTTATGTTGACTCCTAGTTATATGCAAGTAGCTTTTATAAAAATAATACACATAAGATCCACGCTAAGGAAAAGATGTCGCTCCTTAAATCAAAAGTATTAGGGTCCACGACAAGATGGCGGCCATAGTAAGGCATTTTTCGGCAGAATGCGAGGGTCGAAAGTCTAGACTTTTGGCTTACTGGCTTCTCACACGCCAGTTGTAACTACAATTTTATGTCTTGACTCCCTAGCTATAATAATACACAAAGACCAGCTGAGAAAAGATGTCGCTCCTTAAACTCAAAGTATTAGGTCACGAAAGATGGCGGCCATAGTAAGGCATTTTTCGGAGAATGCGGGGTCGAAGTCAGACTTTGGCTTACTGGCTTACACGCCAGTTGTAACTACAATTTTATGTTGACTCTAGTATATGCAAGTAGCTTTTATAAAATAATACACATAAGATCCACGCTAAGGAAAAGATGTCGCTCCTTAAACTCAAAGTATTAGGGTCCACGACAAGATGGCGGCACAGTAAGGCATTTTTCGGCAGAATGCGGGGTCGAAAGTCTAGACTTTGGCTTACTGGCTTCTCACAGCCAGTTGTAACTACAATTTTATGTCTTGACTCCTAGCTATATCAAGTAGCTGAGGAAAAGATGTCGCTCCTTAAACTCAAAGTATTAGGTTCCAGAAATGCGGCCATAGTAAGGCATTTTTGGCAGAATGCGAGGGTCGAAAGACTAGACTTTGGCTTACTGGCTTACCTGACGCCAGTTGTAACTACAATTTTATAGTTGACTCCTAGTTATATGCAAGTAGCTTTTATAAAATAATACACATAAGATCCACGCTAAGGAAAAGATGTCGGTCCTTAAAATCAAAAGTATTAGGTCACGAGAAGATGGCGGCCATAGTAAGGCATTTTCGGCAGAATGCGAGGGTCGAAAGTCTAGACTTTTGGCTTACTGGCTTCTCACACGCCAGTTGTAACTACAATTTATGTCTTGACTCCTAGCTATATGCAAGTAGCTTTATAAAATAATACACATAAGATCCACGCTGAGAAAAGATGTCGCTCCTTAAACTCAAAAGTATTAGGGTCCACGACAAGATGGCGGCCACAGTAAGGCATTTTTCGGCAGAATGCGGGGTCGAAAGTCTAGACTTTGGCTTACTGGCTTCTCACACGCCAGTTGTAACTACAATTTTATGTGCTTGACTCCTAGCTATATGCAAGTAGCTTTAAAAATAAACAATAAGATCCACGCTGGAAAAGATGTCGCTCCTTAAACTCAAAAGTATTAGGGTCCACGACAAGATGGCGGCCACAGTAAGGCATTTTTCGGCAGAATGCGGGGTCGAAAGTCTAGACTTTTGGCTTACTGGCTTCTCACAGCCAGTTGTAACTACAATTTTATGTCTTGACTCCTAGCTATATCAAGTAGCTGAGGAAAAAGATGTCGCTCCTTAAACTCAAAGTATTAGGGTCCACGACAAGATGGCGGCCATAGTAAGGCATTTTTCGGCAGAATGCGGGGTCGAAAGTCTAGACTTTGGCTTACTGGCTTCCACGCCAGTTGTAACTACAATTTTATGTGCTTGACTCCTAGCTATATGCAAGTAGCTTTTATAATAATAATACACATAAGATCCACGCTGAGAAAAGATGTCGCTCCTTAAACTCAAAGTATTAGGGTCCACGACAAGATGGCGGCCAAGTAAGGCATTTTTCGGCAGAATGCGGGGTCGAAAGTCTAGACTTTGGCTTACTGGCTCTCACGCCAGTTGTAACTACAATTTTATGTTGACTCCTAGCTATATGCAAGTAGCTTTATAAAAATAATACACATAAGATCCACGCTAGGAAAAGATGTCGCTCCTTAAACTCAAAAGTATTAGGTCCACGACAAGATGCGCCAAGTAAGGCATTTTTCGGCAGAATGCGGGGTCGAAAGTCTAGACTTTTGGCTTACTGGCTTCTCACAGCCAGTTGTAACTACAATTTTATGTCTGACTCCTAGCTATATCAAGTAGCTGAGAAAAGATGTCGCTCTTAAACTCAAAAGTATTAGGGTCCACGACAAGATGGCGGCCATAGTAAGGCATTTTCGGCAGAATGCGGGGTCGAAAGTCTAGACTTTTGGCTTACTGGCTTCCTGACGCCAGTTGTAACTACAATTTTATGTTGACTCCTAGTTATATGCAAGTAGCTTTTATAAAATAATACACATAAGATCCACGCTGAGAAAAAGATGTCGCTCCTTAAACTCAAAGTATTAGGGTCCACGACAAGATGGCGGCCACAGTAAGGCATTTTCGGCAGAATGCGGGGGTCGAAAGTCTAGACTTTTGGCTTACTGGCTTCTCACAGGCCAGTTGTAACTACAATTTTATGTCTTGACTCCTAGCTATATCCAAGTAGCTGAGAAAAGATGTCGCTCCTTAAACTCAAAAGTATTAGGTTCCATGAGAAGATGGCGGCCATAGTAAGCATTTTTGGGAAGAATGCGAGGGTCGAAAGACTAGACTTTGGCTTACTGGCTTACCTACGCCAGTTGTAACTACAATTTTATGTTGACTCCTAGTATATGCAAGTAGCTTTTATAAAATAATACACATAAGATCCACGCTGAGGAAAAGATGTCGCTCCTTAAACTCAAAAGTATTAGGTCCACGACAAGATGGCGGCCATAGTAAGGCATTTTTCGGCAGAATGCGAGGGTCGAAAGTCTAGACTTTGGCTTACTGGCTTCTCACGCCAGTTGTAACTACAATTTTATGTGCTTGACTCCTAGCTATATGCAAGTAGCTTTTATAATAATAATACACATAAGATCCACGCTAGAAAAAGATGTCCTTAAACTCAAAAGTATTAGGTCCACGACAAGGCCCAGTAAGGCATTTTTCGGCAGAATGCGGGGTCGAAGTCTAGACTTTGGCTTACTGGCTTCTCACAGCCAGTTGTAACTACAATTTTATGTCTTGACTCCTAGCTATATCCAAGTAGCTGAGAAAAGATGTCGCTCCTTAAACTCAAAAGTATTAGGTCCACGAGAAGATGGCGGCCATAGTAAGGCATTTTGGGCAGAATGCGAGGGTCGAAAGCTAGACTTTGGCTTACTGGCTTACCTGACGCCAGTTGTAACTACAATTTTATAGTTGACTCCTAGTTATATGCAAGTAGCTTTTATAAAAATAATACACATAAGATCCACGCTAAGGAAAAGATGTCGGTCCTTAAATCAAAAGTATTAAGGTCATCGACAAGATGGCGGCCATAGTAAGGCATTTTTCGGCAGAATGCGAGGGTCGAAAGTCTAGACTTTTGGCTTACTGGCTTCTCACACGCCAGTTGTAACTACAATTTTATGTGCTTGACTCCTAGCTATATGCAAGTAGCTTTTATAATAATAATACACATAAGATCCACGCTGAGAAAAGATGTCGCTCCTTAAACTCAAAAGTATTAGGGTCCACGACAAGATGGCGGCCACAAGGCATTTTTGTAAGGCATTTTTCGGCAGAATGCGGGGTCGAAAGTCTAGACTTTTGGCTTACTGGCTTCTCACACGCCAGTTGTAACTACAATTTTATGTGCTTGACTCCTAGCTATATGCAAGTAGCTTTTATAATAATAATACACATAAGATCCACGCTGAGAAAAGATGTCGCTCCTTAAACTCAAAAGTATTAGGGTCCACGACAAGATGGCGGCCACAGTAAGGCATTTTTCGGCAGAATCGGGGGTCGAAAGTCTAGACTTTTGGCTTACTGGCTTCTCACACGCCAGTTGTAACTACAATTTTATGTGCTTGACTCCTAGCTATATGCAAGTAGCTGAGAAAAAGATGTCGCTCCTTAAACTCAAAAGTATTAGGGTCACGAGAAGATGGCGGCCATAGTAAAGCATTTTTCGGCAGAATGCGAGGGTCGAAAGTCTAGACTTTGGCTTACTGGCTTCCTCACGCCAGTTGTAACTACAATTTTATTGCTTGACTCCTAGCTATATGCAAGTAGCTTTTATAATAATAATACACATAAATCCACGCTGAGAAAAAGATGTCGCTCCTTAAACTCAAAAGTATTAGGGTCACGACAAGATGGCGCCAGTAAGGCATTTTTCGGCAGAATGCGAGGGTCGAAAGTCTAGACTTTGGCTTACTGGCTTCCTCACGCCAGTTGTAACTACAATTTTATGTGCTTGACTCCTAGCTATATGCAAGTAGCTTTTATAATAATAATCACATAAGATCCACGCTGAGGAAAAGATGTCGCTCCTTAAACTCAAAGTATTAGGGTCACGAGAAGATGGCGGCCATAGTAAGGCATTTTTCGGCAGAATGCGGGGTCGAAAGTCTAGACTTTGGCTTACTGGCTTCTACGCCAGTTGTAACTACAATTTTATAGTTGACTCCTAGTTATATGCAAGTAGCTTTTATAAAATAATACACATAAGATCCACGCTAAGGAAAAGATGTCGCTCCTTAAACTCCAAAGTATTAGGGTCCACGACAAGATGGCGGCACAGTAAGGCATTTTCGGCAGAATGCGGGGTCGAAAGTCTAGACTTTGGCTTACTGGCTTCTCACAGGCCAGTTGTAACTACAATTTTATGTGCTTGACTCCTAGCTATATGCAAGTAGCTGAGAAAAGATGTCGCTCCTTAAACTCAAAAGTATTAGGGTGCACGAGAAGATGGCGGCCATAGTAAAGCATTTTTCGGCAGAATGCGAGGGTCGAAAGTCTAGACTTTGGCTTACTGGCTTACCTGACGCCAGTTGTAACTACAATTTTATTGTTGACTCCTAGTATATGCAAGTAGCTTTTATAAAATAATACACATAAGATCCACGCTAAGAAAAGATGTCGGTCCTTAAAATCAAAAGTATTAAGGTCATCGAAAGATGGCGGCATAGTAAGGCATTTTTCGGCAGAATGCGAGGGTCGAAAGTCTAGACTTTGGCTTACTGGCTTCTCACACGCCAGTTGTAACTAAATTTTATGTGCTTGACTCCTAGCTATATGCAAGTAGCTTTTATAATAATAATACACATAAGATCCACGCTAGGAAAAGATGTCGCTCCTTAAACTCCAAAGTATTAGGGTCCACGACAAGATGGCGGACACAGTAAGGCATTTTTCGGCAGAATGCGGGGGTCGAAAGTCTAGACTTTTGGCTTACTGGCTTCTCACAGCCAGTTGTAACTACAATTTTATGTGCTTGACTCCTAGCTATATGCAAGTAGCTGAGAAAAAGATGTCGCTCCTTAAACTCAAAAGTATTAGGGTCACGAAAGATGGCGGCCATAGTAAAGCATTTTTCGGCAGAATGCGAGGGTCGAAAGTCTAGACTTTGGCTTACTGGCTTACTGACGACAGTTGTAACTACAATTTATTGCTTACTCCTAGCTATATGCAAGTAGCTTTTATAAAATAATACACATAAGATCCACGCTAAGAAAAGATGTCGTCCTTAAATCAAAAGTATTAGGTCACGAGAAGATGGCGGCCATAGTAAGGCATTTTTCGGCAGAATGCGGGGTCGAAAGTCTAGACTTTTGGCTTACTGGCTTCTCACACGCCAGTTGTAACTAAATTTTATGTGCTTGACTCCTAGCTATATGCAAGTAGCTTTTATAATAATAATACACATAAGATCCACGCTAAGGAAAAGATGTCGCTCCTTAAACTCCAAAGTATTAGGGTCCACGACAAGATGGCGGACACAGTAAGGCATTTTTCGGCAGAATGCGGGGTCGAAAGTCTAGACTTTTGGCTTACTGGCTTCTCACAGCCAGTTGTAACTACAATTTTATGTGCTTGACTCCTAGCTATATGCAAGTAGCTGAGAAAAAGATGTCGCTCCTTAAACTCAAAAGTATTAGGGTCACGAGAAGATGGCGGCCATAGTAAGGCATTTTTCGGCAGAATGCGAGGGTCGAAAGTCTAGACTTTGGCTTACTGGCTTACCTGACGCCAGTTGTAACTACAATTTTATTGCTTGACTCCTAGCTATATGCAAGTAGCTTTTATAATAATAATACACATAAGATCCACGCTGAGAAAAGATGTCGCTCCTTAAACTCAAAAGTATTAGGGTCCACGACAAGATGGCAGTAGGCATTTTTCGGCAGAATGCGAGGGTCGAAAGTCTAGACTTTGGCTTACTGGCTTCCTCACGCCAGTTGTAACTACAATTTTATGTGCTTGACTCCTAGCTATATGCAAGTAGCTTTTATAATAATAATCACATAAGATCCACGCTGAGGAAAAGATGTCGCTCCTTAAACTCAAAAGTATTAGGGTCACGACAAGATGGCGGCCATAGTAAGCATTTTTCGGCAGAATGCGGGGGTCGAAAGACTAGACTTTGGCTTACTGGCTTCCTGACGCCAGTTGTAACTACAATTTTATGTTGACTCCTAGTATATGCAAGTAGCTTTATAAAATAATACACATAAGATCCACGCTAAGAAAAGATGTCGCTCCTTAAACTCAAAAGTATTAGGGTCCACGACAAGATGGCGGCCACAGTAAGGCATTTTTCGGCAGAATGCGGGGTCGAAAGTCTAGACTTTTGGCTTACTGGCTTCTCACAGCCAGTTGTAACTACAATTTTATGTGCTTGACTCCTAGCTATATGCAAGTAGCTGAGAAAAAGATGTCGCTCCTTAAACTCAAAAGTATTAGGGTCACGAGAAGATGGCGGCCATAGTAAAGCATTTTTCGGCAGAATGCGAGGGTCGAAAGTCTAGACTTTGGCTTACTGGCTTCCTACGCCAGTTGTAACTACAATTTTATTGCTTGACTCCTAGTATATGCAAGTAGCTTTTATAAAAATAATACACATAAGATCCACGCTAAGGAAAAGATGTCGTCCTTAAATCAAAAGTATTAGGTCACGAGAAGATGGCGGCCATAGTAAGGCATTTTTCGGCAGAATGCGGGGGTCGAAAGTCTAGACTTTTGGCTTACTGGCTTCTCACACGCCAGTTGTAACTAAATTTTATGTGCTTGACTCCTAGCTATATGCAAGTAGCTTTTATAATAATAATACACATAAGATCCACGCTAGGAAAAGATGTCGCTCCTTAAACTCAAAGTATTAGGGTCCACGACAAGATGGCGGCCACAGTAAGGCATTTTTCGGCAGAATGCGGGGGTCGAAAGTCTAGACTTTTGGCTTACTGGCTTCTCACAGCCAGTTGTAACTACAATTTTATGTGCTTGACTCCTAGCTATATGCAAGTAGCTGAGAAAAAGATGTCGCTCCTTAAACTCAAAAGTATTAGGGTGCACGAGAAGATGGCGGCCATAGTAAGCATTTTTCGGCAGAATGCAGGGTCGAAAGTCTAGACTTTGGCTTACTGGCTTACCTGACGACAGTTGTAACTACAATTTTATCTGCTTGACTCCTAGTTATATGCAAGTAGCTTTTATAAAATAATACACATAAGATCCACGCTAAGAAAAAGATGTCGGTCCTTAAAATCAAAAGTATTAGGGTCCACGACAAGATGGCGGCCAAGTAAGGCATTTTTCGGCAGAATGCGGGGTCGAAAGTCTAGACTTTTGGCTTACTGGCTTCTCACAGCCAGTTGTAACTACAATTTTATGTGCTTGACTCCTAGCTATATGCAAGTAGCTGAGAAAAAGATGTCGCTCCTTAAACTCAAAAGTATTAGGGTGCACGAGAAGATGGCGGCCATAGTAAAGCATTTTTCGGCAGAATGCAGGGTCGAAAGTCTAGACTTTGGCTTACTGGCTTACCTGACGACAGTTGTAACTACAATTTTATTGCTTACTCCTAGTTATATGCAAGTAGCTTTTATAAAAATAATACACATAAGATCCACGCTAAGAAAAGATGTCGGTCCTTAAAATCAAAAGTATTAGGGTCCACGACAAGATGGCGGCCACAGTAAGGCATTTTTCGGCAGAATTCGGGGGTCGAAAGTCTAGACTTTTGGCTTACTGGCTTCTCACACGCCAGTTGTAACTACAATTTTATGTGCTTGACTCCTAGCTATATGCAAGTAGCTGAGAAAAAGATGTCGCTCCTTAAACTCAAAAGTATTAGGGTGCACGAGAAGATGGCGGCCGTAGTAAAGCATTTTTCGGCAGAATGCGAGGGTCGAAAGTCTAGACTTTGGCTTACTGGCTTACCTGACGACAGTTGTAACTACAATTTTATCTGCTTTACTCCTAGTTATATGCAAGTAGCTTTTATAAAAATAATACACATAAGATCCACGCTAAGGAAAAGATGTCGGTCCTTAAAATCAAAAGTATTAAGGTCATCGAGAAGATGGCGGCCATAGTAAGGCATTTTTCGGCAGAATGCGGGGGTCGAAAGTCTAGACTTTTGGCTTACTGGCTTCTCACACGCCAGTTGTAACTAGAATTTTATGTGCTTGACTCCTAGCTATATGCAAGTAGCTTTTATAATAATAATACACATAAGATCCACGCTAAGGAAAAGATGTCGCTCCTTAAACTCCAAAGTATTAGGGTCCACGACAAGATGGCGGACACAGTAAGGCATTTTTCGGCAGAATGCGGGGTCGAAAGTCTAGACTTTTGGCTTACTGGCTTCTCACAGGCCAGTTGTAACTACAATTTTATGTGCTTGACTCCTAGCTATATGCAAGTAGCTGAGAAAAAGATGTCGCTCCTTAAACTCAAAAGTATTAGGGTGCACGAGAAGATGGCGGCCATAGTAAAGCATTTTTCGGCAGAATGCTAGGGTCGAAAGTCTAGACTTTGGCTTACTGGCTTACCTGACGACAGTTGTAACTACAATTTTATCTGCTTGACTCCTAGCTATATGCAAGTAGCTTTTATAATAATAATGCACATAAAATCCACGCTGAGAAAAAGATGTCGCTCCTTAAACTCAAAAGTATTAGGGTCCACGACAAGATGTAGGCATTTTTCGGCAGAATGCGAGGGTCGAAAGTCTAGACTTTGGCATACTGGCTTCCCTCACGCCAGTTGTAACTACAATTTTATGTGCTTGACTCCTAGCTATATGCAAGTAGCTTTTATAATAATAATGCACATAAGATCCACGCTGAGGAAAAGATGTCGCTCCTTAAACTCCAAATTATTAGGGTCCACGACAAGATGTAGGCATTTTTCGGCAGAATGCGAGGGTCGAAAGACTAGACTTTGGATTACTGGCTTACCTGACGCCAGTTGTAACTACAATTTTATAGTTGACTCCTAGTTATATGCAAGTAGCTTTTATAAAAATAATACACATAAGATCCACGCTAAGGAAAAGATGTCGGTCCTTAAAATCAAAAGTATTAAGGTCATCGACAAGATGGCGGCCATAGTAAGGCATTTTTCGGCAGAATGCGAGGGTCGAAAGTCTAGACTTTTGGCTTACTGGCTTCTCACACGCCAGTTGTAACTACAATTTTATGTGCTTGACTCCTAGCTATATGCAAGTAGCTTTTATAATAATAATACACATAAGATCCACGCTGAGAAAAAGATGTCGCTCCTTAAACTCAAAAGTATTAGGGTCCACGACAAGATGGCGGCCACAGTAAGGCATTTTTCGGCAGAATGCGGGGGTCGAAAGTCTAGACTTTTGGCTTACTGGCTTCTCACACGCCAGTTGTAACTACAATTTTATGTGCTTGACTCCTAGCTATATGCAAGTAGCTGAGAAAAAGATGTCGCTCCTTAAACTCAAAAGTATTAGGGTGCACGAGAAGATGGCGGCCTAGTAAAGCATTTTTCGGCAGAATGCAGGGTCGAAAGTCTAGACTTTGGCTTACTGGCTTACCTGACGACAGTTGTAACTACAATTTTATCTGCTTACTCCTAGTTATATGCAAGTAGCTTTTATAAAATAATACACATAAGATCCACGCTAAGGAAAAGATGTCGGTCCTTAAATCAAAAGTATTAAGGTCATCGAGAAGATGGCGGCCATAGTAAGGCATTTTTCGGCAGAATGCGGGGGTCGAAAGTCTAGACTTTTGGCTTACTGGCTTCTCACACGCCAGTTGTAACTAGAATTTTATGTGCTTGACTCCTAGCTATATGCAAGTAGCTTTTATAATAATAATACACATAAGATCCACGCTAAGGAAAAGATGTCGCTCCTTAAACTCCAAAGTATTAGGGTCCACGACAAGATGGCGGACACAGTAAGGCATTTTTCGGCAGAATGCGGGGGTCGAAAGTCTAGACTTTTGGCTTACTGGCTTCTCACAGGCCAGTTGTAACTACAATTTTATGTGCTTGACTCCTAGCTATATGCAAGTAGCTGAGAAAAAGATGTCGCTCCTTAAACTCAAAAGTATTAGGGTGCACGAGAAGATGGCGGCCATAGTAAAGCATTTTTCGGCAGAATGCTAGGGTCGAAAGTCTAGACTTTGGCTTACTGGCTTACCTGACGACAGTTGTAACTACAATTTTATCTGCTTGACTCCTAGCTATATGCAAGTAGCTTTTATAATAATAATGCACATAAAATCCACGCTGAGAAAAAGATGTCGCTCCTTAAACTCAAAAGTATTAGGGTCCACGACAAGATGTAGGCATTTTTCGGCAGAATGCGAGGGTCGAAAGTCTAGACTTTGGCATACTGGCTTCCCTCACGCCAGTTGTAACTACAATTTTATGTGCTTGACTCCTAGCTATATGCAAGTAGCTTTTATAATAATAATGCACATAAGATCCACGCTGAGGAAAAGATGTCGCTCCTTAAACTCCAAATTATTAGGGTCCACGACAAGATGTAGGCATTTTTCGGCAGAATGCGAGGGTCGAAAGACTAGACTTTGGATTACTGGCTTACCTGACGCCAGTTGTAACTACAATTTTATAGTTGACTCCTAGTTATATGCAAGTAGCTTTTATAAAAATAATACACATAAGATCCACGCTAAGGAAAAGATGTCGGTCCTTAAAATCAAAAGTATTAAGGTCATCGACAAGATGGCGGCCATAGTAAGGCATTTTTCGGCAGAATGCGAGGGTCGAAAGTCTAGACTTTTGGCTTACTGGCTTCTCACACGCCAGTTGTAACTACAATTTTATGTGCTTGACTCCTAGCTATATGCAAGTAGCTTTTATAATAATAATACACATAAGATCCACGCTGAGAAAAAGATGTCGCTCCTTAAACTCAAAAGTATTAGGGTCCACGACAAGATGGCGGCCACAGTAAGGCATTTTTCGGCAGAATTCGGGGGTCGAAAGTCTAGACTTTTGGCTTACTGGCTTCTCACACGCCAGTTGTAACTACAATTTTATGTGCTTGACTCCTAGCTATATGCAAGTAGCTGAGAAAAAGATGTCGCTCCTTAAACTCAAAAGTATTAGGGTGCACGAGAAGATGGCGGCCGTAGTAAAGCATTTTTCGGCAGAATGCGAGGGTCGAAAGTCTAGACTTTGGCTTACTGGCTTACCTGACGCAGTTGTAACTACAATTTTATTGCTTTACTCCTAGTTATATGCAAGTAGCTTTTATAATAATAATACACATAAGATCCACGCTAAGGAAAAGATGTCGGTCCTTAAAATCAAAAGTATTAAGGTCATCGAGAAGATGGCGGCCATAGTAAGGCATTTTTCGGCAGAATGCGGGGGTCGAAAGTCTAGACTTTTGGCTTACTGGCTTCTCACACGCCAGTTGTAACTAGAATTTTATGTGCTTGACTCCTAGCTATATGCAAGTAGCTTTTATAATAATAATACACATAAGATCCACGCTAAGGAAAAGATGTCGCTCCTTAAACTCCAAAGTATTAGGGTCCACGACAAGATGGCGGACACAGTAAGGCATTTTTCGGCAGAATGCGGGGGTCGAAAGTCTAGACTTTTGGCTTACTGGCTTCTCACAGGCCAGTTGTAACTACAATTTTATGTGCTTGACTCCTAGCTATATGCAAGTAGCTGAGAAAAAGATGTCGCTCCTTAAACTCAAAAGTATTAGGGTGCACGAGAAGATGGCGGCCATAGTAAAGCATTTTTCGGCAGAATGCGAGGGTCGAAAGTCTAGACTTTTGGCTTACTGGCTTCTCACACGCCAGTTGTAACTACAATTTTATGTGCTTGACTCCTAGCTATATGCAAGTAGCTGAGAAAAAGATGTCGCTCCTTAAACTCAAAAGTATTAGGGTGCACGAGAAGATGGCGGCCATAGTAAAGCATTTTTCGGCAGAATGCTAGGGTCGAAAGTCTAGACTTTGGCTTACTGGCTTACCTGACGACAGTTGTAACTACAATTTTATCTGCTTGACTCCTAGCTATATGCAAGTAGCTTTTATAATAATAATGCACATAAATCCACGCTGAGAAAAAGATGTCGCTCCTTAAACTCAAAAGTATTAGGGTCCACGACAAGATGTAGGCATTTTTCGGCAGAATGCGAGGGTCGAAAGTCTAGACTTTGGCATACTGGCTTCCTCACGCCAGTTGTAACTACAATTTTATGTGCTTGACTCCTAGCTATATGCAAGTAGCTTTTATAATAATAATGCACATAAGATCCACGCTGAGGAAAAGATGTCGCTCCTTAAACTCCAAATTATTAGGGTCCACGACAAGATGTAGGCATTTTTCGGCAGAATGCGAGGGTCGAAAGACTAGACTTTGGATTACTGGCTTACCTGACGCCAGTTGTAACTACAATTTTATAGTTGACTCCTAGTTATATGCAAGTAGCTTTTATAAAAATAATACACATAAGATCCACGCTAAGGAAAAGATGTCGGTCCTTAAAATCAAAAGTATTAAGGTCATCGACAAGATGGCGGCCATAGTAAGGCATTTTTCGGCAGAATGCGAGGGTCGAAAGTCTAGACTTTTGGCTTACTGGCTTCTCACACGCCAGTTGTAACTACAATTTTATGTGCTTGACTCCTAGCTATATGCAAGTAGCTTTTATAATAATAATACACATAAGATCCACGCTGAGAAAAGATGTCGCGCATTAAACTCAAAAGTATTAGGGTCCACGACAAGATGGCGGCACAAGGCATTTGTGTAAGGCATTTTTCGGCAGAATGCGGGGGTCGAATGTCTAGACTTTTGGCTTACTGGCTTCTCACACGCCAGTTGTAACTACAATTTTATGTGCTTGACTCCTAGCTATATGCAAGTAGCTTTATAATAATAATACACATAAGATCCACGCTAGAAAAGATGTTGCTCCTTAAACTCAAAAGTATTAGGGTCCACGACAAGATGGCGGCCACAGTAAGGCATTTTTCGGCAGAATTCGGGGGTCGAAAGTCTAGACTTTTGGCTTACTGGCTTCTCACACGCCAGTTGTAACTACAATTTTATGTGCTTGACTCCTAGCTATATGCAAGTAGCTGAGAAAAAGATGTCGCTCCTTAAACTCAAAAGTATTAGGGTGCACGAGAAGATGGCGGCCGTAGTAAAGCATTTTTCGGCAGAATGCGAGGGTCGAAAGTCTAGACTTTGGCTTACTGGCTTACCTGACGACAGTTGTAACTACAATTTTATCTGCTTTACTCCTAGTTATATGCAAGTAGCTTTTATAAAAATAATACACATAAGATCCACGCTAAGGAAAAGATGTCGGTCCTTAAAATCAAAAGTATTAAGGTCATCGAGAAGATGGCGGCCATAGTAAGGCATTTTTCGGCAGAATGCGGGGGTCGAAAGTCTAGACTTTTGGCTTACTGGCTTCTCACACGCCAGTTGTAACTAGAATTTTATGTGCTTGACTCCTAGCTATATGCAAGTAGCTTTTATAATAATAATACACATAAGATCCACGCTAAGGAAAAGATGTCGCTCCTTAAACTCCAAAGTATTAGGGTCCACGACAAGATGGCGGACACAGTAAGGCATTTTTCGGCAGAATGCGGGGGTCGAAAGTCTAGACTTTTGGCTTACTGGCTTCTCACAGGCCAGTTGTAACTACAATTTTATGTGCTTGACTCCTAGCTATATGCAAGTAGCTGAGAAAAAGATGTCGCTCCTTAAACTCAAAAGTATTAGGGTGCACGAGAAGATGGCGGCCATAGTAAAGCATTTTTCGGCAGAATGCTAGGGTCGAAAGTCTAGACTTTGGCTTACTGGCTTACCTGACGACAGTTGTAACTACAATTTTATCTGCTTGACTCCTAGCTATATGCAAGTAGCTTTTATAATAATAATGCACATAAAATCCACGCTGAGAAAAAGATGTCGCTCCTTAAACTCAAAAGTATTAGGGTCCACGACAAGATGTAGGCATTTTTCGGCAGAATGCGAGGGTCGAAAGTCTAGACTTTTGGCTTACTGGCTTCTCACAGGCCAGTTGTAACTACAATTTTATGTGCTTGACTCCTAGCTATATGCAAGTAGCTGAGAAAAAGATGTCGCTCCTTAAACTCCAAAGTATTAGGGTCCACGACAAGATGGCGGACACAGTAAGGCATTTTTCGGCAGAATGCGGGGGTCGAAAGTCTAGACTTTTGGCTTACTGGCTTCTCACAGGCCAGTTGTAACTACAATTTTATGTGCTTGACTCCTAGCTATATGCAAGTAGCTGAGAAAAAGATGTCGCTCCTTAAACTCAAAAGTATTAGGGTGCACGAGAAGATGGCGGCCATAGTAAAGCATTTTTCGGCAGAATGCTAGGGTCGAAAGTCTAGACTTTGGCTTACTGGCTTACCTGACGACAGTTGTAACTACAATTTTATCTGCTTTACTCCTAGTTATATGCAAGTAGCTTTTATAAAAATAATACACATAAGATCCACGCTAAGGAAAAGATGTCGGTCCTTAAAATCAAAAGTATTAGGGTCCACGACAAGATGGCGGCCACAGTAAGGCATTTTTCGGCAGAATTCGGGGGTCGAAAGTCTAGACTTTTGGCTTACTGGCTTCTCACACGCCAGTTGTAACTACAATTTTATGTGCTTGACTCCTAGCGATATGCAAGTAGCTGAGAAAAAGATGTCGCTCCTTAAACTCAAAAGTATTAGGGTGCACGAGAAGATGGCGGCCGTAGTAAAGCATTTTTCGGCAGAATGCGAGGGTCGAAAGTCTAGACTTTGGCTTACTGGCTTACCTGACGACAGTTGTAACTACAATTTTATCTGCTTTACTCCTAGTTATATGCAAGTAGCTTTTATAAAAATAATACACATAAGATCCACGCTAAGGAAAAGATGTCGGTCCTTAAAATCAAAAGTATTAAGGTCATCGAGAAGATGGCGGCCATAGTAAGGCATTTTTCGGCAGAATGCGGGGGTCGAAAGTCTAGACTTTTGGCTTACTGGCTTCTCACACGCCAGTTGTAACTAGAATTTTATGTGCTTGACTCCTAGCTATATGCAAGTAGCTTTTATAATAATAATACACATAAGATCCACGCTAAGGAAAAGATGTCGCTCCTTAAACTCCAAAGTATTAGGGTCCACGACAAGATGGCGGACACAGTAAGGCATTTTTCGGCAGAATGCGGGGGTCGAAAGTCTAGACTTTTGGCTTACTGGCTTCTCACAGGTCAGTTGTAACTACAATTTTATGTGCTTGACTCCTAGCTATATGCAAGTAGCTGAGAAAAAGATGTCGCTCCTTAAACTCAAAAGTATTAGGGTGCACGAGAAGATGGCGGCCATAGTAAAGCATTTTTCGGCAGAATGCTAGGGTCGAAAGTCTAGACTTTGGCTTACTGGCTTACCTGACGACAGTTGTAACTACAATTTTATCTGCTTGACTCCTAGCTATATGCAAGTAGCTTTTATAATAATAATGCACATAAAATCCACGCTGAGAAAAAGATGTCGCTCCTTAAACTCAAAAGTATTAGGGTCCACGACAAGATGTAGGCATTTTTCGGCAGAATGCGAGGGTCGAAAGTCTAGACTTTGGCATACTGGCTTCCCTCACGCCAGTTGTAACTACAATTTTATGTGCTTGACTCCTAGCTATATGCAAGTAGCTTTTATAATAATAATGCACATAAGATCCACGCTGAGGAAAAGATGTCGCTCCTTAAACTCCAAATTATTAGGGTCCACGACAAGATGTAGGCATTTTTCGGCAGAATGCGAGGGTCGAAAGACTAGACTTTGGATTACTGGCTTACCTGACGCCAGTTGTAACTACAATTTTATAGTTGACTCCTAGTTATATGCAAGTAGCTTTTATAAAAATAATACACATAAGATCCACGCTAAGGAAAAGATGTCGGTCCTTAAAATCAAAAGTATTAGGGTCCACGACAAGATGTAGGCATTTTTCGGCAGAATGCGAGGGTCGAAAGTCTAGACTTTTGGCTTACTGGCTTCTCACAGGCCAGTTGTAACTACAATTTTATGTGCTTGACTCCTAGCTATATGCAAGTAGCTGAGAAAAAGATGTCGCTCCTTAAACTCCAAAGTATTAGGGTCCACGACAAGATGGCGGACACAGTAAGGCATTTTTCGGCAGAATGCGGGGGTCGAAAGTCTAGACTTTTGGCTTACTGGCTTCTCACAGGCCAGTTGTAACTACAATTTTATGTGCTTGACTCCTAGCTATATGCAAGTAGCTGAGAAAAAGATGTCGCTCCTTAAACTCAAAAGTATTAGGGTGCACGAGAAGATGGCGGCCATAGTAAAGCATTTTTCGGCAGAATGCTAGGGTCGAAAGTCTAGACTTTGGCTTACTGGCTTACCTGACGACAGTTGTAACTACAATTTTATCTGCTTTACTCCTAGTTATATGCAAGTAGCTTTTATAAAAATAATACACATAAGATCCACGCTAAGGAAAAGATGTCGGTCCTTAAAATCAAAAGTATTAGGGTCCACGACAAGATGGCGGCCACAGTAAGGCATTTTTCGGCAGAATTCGGGGGTCGAAAGTCTAGACTTTTGGCTTACTGGCTTCTCACACGCCAGTTGTAACTACAATTTTATGTGCTTGACTCCTAGCGATATGCAAGTAGCTGAGAAAAAGATGTCGCTCCTTAAACTCAAAAGTATTAGGGTGCACGAGAAGATGGCGGCCGTAGTAAAGCATTTTTCGGCAGAATGCGAGGGTCGAAAGTCTAGACTTTGGCTTACTGGCTTACCTGACGACAGTTGTAACTACAATTTTATCTGCTTTACTCCTAGTTATATGCAAGTAGCTTTTATAAAAATAATACACATAAGATCCACGCTAAGGAAAAGATGTCGGTCCTTAAATCAAAAGTATTAAGGTCATCGAGAAGATGGCGGCCATAGTAAGGCATTTTTCGGCAGAATGCGGGGGTCGAAAGTCTAGACTTTTGGCTTACTGGCTTCTCACACGCCAGTTGTAACTAGAATTTTATGTGCTTGACTCCTAGCTATATGCAAGTAGCTTTATAATAATAATACACATAAGATCCACGCTAAGAAAAGATGTCGCTCCTTAAACTCCAAAGTATTAGGGTCCACGACAAGATGGCGGACACAGTAAGGCATTTTTCGGCAGAATGCGGGGTCGAAAGTCTAGACTTTGGCTTACTGGCTTCTACAGGTCAGTTGTAACTACATTTTATGTGCTTGACTCCTAGCTATATGCAAGTAGCTGAGAAAAGATGTCGCTCCTTAACTCAAAGTATTAGGGTCACGAGAAGATGGCGGCCATAGTAAAGCATTTTCGGCAGAATGCAGGGTCGAAAGTCTAGACTTTGGCTTACTGGCTTACCTACGACAGTTGTAACTACAATTTTATCTGCTTGACTCCTAGTTATATGCAAGTAGCTTTTATAAAATAATACACATAAGATCCACGCTAAGGAAAAGATGTCGGTCCTTAAAATCAAAAGTATTAGGGTCCACGACAAGATGGCGGCACAGTAAGGCATTTTTCGGCAGAATTCGGGGGTCGAAAGTCTAGACTTTTGGCTTACTGGCTTCTCACACGCCAGTTGTAACTACAATTTTATGTGCTTGACTCCTAGCTATATGCAAGTAGCTGAGAAAAAGATGTCGCTCCTTAAACTCAAAAGTATTAGGGTGCACGAGAAGATGGCGGCCTAGTAAAGCATTTTTCGGCAGAATGCGAGGGTCGAAAGTCTAGACTTTGGCTTACTGGCTTACCTGACGACAGTTGTAACTACAATTTTATCTGCTTACTCCTAGTTATATGCAAGTAGCTTTATAAAAATAATACACATAAGATCCACGCTAAGAAAAGATGTCGGTCCTTAAATCAAAAGTATTAAGGTCACGAAAGATGGCGGATAGTAAGGCATTTTCGGCAGAATGCGGGGGTCGAAAGTCTAGACTTTTGGCTTACTGGCTTCTCACACGCCAGTTGTAACTAAATTTTATGTGCTTGACTCCTAGCTATATGCAAGTAGCTTTTATAATAATAATACACATAAGATCCACGCTAAGGAAAAGATGTCGCTCCTTAAACTCCAAAGTATTAGGGTCCACGACAAGATGGCGGCACAGTAAGGCATTTTTCGGCAGAATGCGGGGGTCGAAAGTCTAGACTTTTGGCTTACTGGCTTCTCACAGGCCAGTTGTAACTACAATTTTATGTGCTTGACTCCTAGCTATATGCAAGTAGCTGAGAAAAAGATGTCGCTCCTTAAACTCAAAAGTATTAGGGTGCACGAGAAGATGGCGGCCATAGTAAAGCATTTTTCGGCAGAATGCGAGGGTCGAAAGTCTAGACTTTGGCTTACTGGCTTACCTGACGACAGTTGTAACTACAATTTTATTGCTTGACTCCTAGCTATATGCAAGTAGCTTTTATAATAATAATCACATAAGATCCACGCTGAGAAAAAGATGTCGCTCCTTAAACTCAAAAGTATTAGGGTCCACGACAAGATCGGCTAGTAAGCATTTTTCGGCAGAATGCGAGGGTCGAAAGTCTAGACTTTGGCTTACTGGCTTCTCCACGCCAGTTGTAACTACAATTTTATGTGCTTGACTCCTAGCTATATGCAAGTAGCTTTTATAATAATAATCACATAAGATCCACGCTGAGGAAAAGATGTCGCTCCTTAAACTCAAAAGTATTAGGGTCCACGACAAGATGGCGCATAGTAGGCATTTTTCGGCAGAATGCGGGGTCGAAAGTCTAGACTTTTGGCTTACTGGCTTCTCACACGCCAGTTGTAACTACAATTTTATGTGCTTGACTCCTAGCTATATGCAAGTAGCTTTTATAAATAATAACATAAGATCCACGCTAAGGAAAAGATGTCGCTCCTTAAACTCAAAAGTATTAGGGTCCACGACAAGATGGCGGCCATAGTAAGGCATTTTTCGGCAGAATGCGGAGGTCGAAAGTCTAGACTTTTGGCTTACTGGCTTCTCACACGCCAGTTGTAACTACAATTTTATGTGCTTGACTCCTAGCTATATGCAAGTAGCTTTTATAATATAATACACATAAGATCCACGCTGAGAAAAAGATGTCGCTCCTTAAACTCAAAGTATTAGGGTCCACGACAAGATGGCGGCACAGTAAGGCATTTTTCGGCAGAATGCGGGGTCGAAAGTCTAGACTTTTGGCTTACTGGCTTCTCACAGCCAGTTGTAACTACAATTTTATGTGCTTGACTCCTAGTATATGCAAGTAGCTTTATAAAATAATCACATAAGATCCACGCTAGGAAAGATGTCGCTCCTTAAAATCAAAAGTATTAGGTCACGAGAAGATGGCGGCCATAGTAAGGCATTTTTCGGCAGAATGCGGGGGTCGAAAGTCTAGACTTTTGGCTTACTGGCTTCTCACACGCCAGTTGTAACTAAATTTTATTGCTTGACTCCTAGCTATATGCAAGTAGCTTTTATAATAATAATACACATAAGATCCACGCTGAGGAAAAGATGTCGCTCCTTAAACTCAAAGTATTAGGGTCCACGACAAGATGGCGGCCACAGTAAGGCATTTTCGGCAGAATGCGGGGTCGAAAGTCTAGACTTTTGGCTTACTGGCTTCTCACACGCCAGTTGTAACTACAATTTTATGTGCTTGACTCCTAGCTATATGCAAGTAGCTTTTATAATAATAATACACATAAGATCCACGCTAGAAAAGATGTCGCTCCTTAAACTCCAAAGTATTAGGGTCCACGACAAGATGGCGGCCAGTAAGGCATTTTTCGGCAGAATGCGGGGGTCGAAAGTCTAGACTTTTGGCTTACTGGCTTCTCACAGCCAGTTGTAACTACAATTTTATGTGCTTGACTCCTAGCTATATGCAAGTAGCTTAAAAATAAACATAGATCCACGCTTAAAAAGATGTCGTCCAAAAGTATTAGGGTCACGAGAAGATGGCGGCCATAGTAAGGCATTTTTCGGCAGAATGCGAGGGTCGAAAGTCTAGACTTTGGCTTACTGGCTTCACTGACGCCAGTTGTAACTACAATTTTATTGCTTGACTCCTAGCTATATGCAAGTAGCTTTTATAATAATAATGCACATAAGAATCCACGCTGAGGAAAAAGATGTCGCTCCTTAAACTCCAAAGTATTAGGGTCCACGACAAGATGGATAAGGCATTTTTCGGCAGAATTCGGGGGTCGAAAGTCTAGACTTTTGGCTTACTGGCTTCTCACAGCCAGTTGTAACTACAATTTTATGTGCTTGACTCCTAGCATATGCAAGTAGCTGAGAAAAAGATGTCGCTCCTTAAACTCAAAAGTATTAGGGTGCCACGAGAAGATGGCGGCCGTAGTAAGCATTTTTCGGCAGAATGCGAGGGTCGAAAGTCTAGACTTTGGCTTACTGGCTTACTGACGACAGTTGTAACTACAATTTTATCTGCTTTACTCCTAGTTATATGCAAGTAGCTTTTATAAAAATAATACACATAAGATCCACGCTAAGGAAAGATGTCGGTCCTTAAAATCAAAATATTAAGGTCATCGAGAAGATGGCGGCCATAGTAAGGCATTTTTCGGCAGAATGCGGGGGTCGAAAGTCTAGACTTTTGGCTTACTGGCTTCTCACCGCCAGTTGTAACTAAATTTTATGTGCTTGACTCCTAGCTATATGCAAGTAGCTTTTATAATAATAATACACATAAGATCCACGTAAGGAAAAAGATGTCGCTCCTTAAACTCCAAAAGTATTAGGGTCCACGACAAGATGGCGGACACAGTAAGGCATTTTTCGGCAGAATGCGGGGGTCGAAAGTCTAGACTTTTGGCTTACTGGCTTCTCACAGTCAGTTGTAACTACAATTTTATGTGCTTGACTCCTAGCTATATGCAAGTAGCTGAGAAAAAGATGTCGCTCCTTAAACTCAAAAGTATTAGGGTGCACGAGAAGATGGCGGCATAGTAAAGCATTTTTCGGCAGAATGCTAGGGTCGAAAGTCTAGACTTTGGCTTACTGGCTTACCTGACGCAGTTGTAACTACAATTTTATCTGCTTGACTCCTAGCTATATGCAAGTAGCTTTTATAATAATAATGCACATAAAATCCACGCTGAGAAAAGATGTCGTCCTTAAACTCAAAAGTATTAGGGTCACGACAAGATGTAGGCATTTTTCGGCAGAATGCGAGGGTCGAAAGTCTAGACTTTGGCATACTGGCTTCCTCACGCCAGTTGTAACTACAATTTTATGTGCTTGACTCCTAGCTATATGCAAGTAGCTTTTATAATAATAATCACATAAGATCCACGCTGAGGAAAAGATGTCGCTCCTTAAAACTCCAAAATATTAGGGTCCACGACAAGATGGTAGGCATTTTTCGGCAGAATGCGAGGGTCGAAAGCTAGACTTTGGATTACTGGCTTCCTACGCCAGTTGTAACTACAATTTATAGTTGACTCCTAGTTATATGCAGTAGCTTTTATAAATAATACACATAAGATCCACGCTGAGGAAAAGATGTCGCTCCTTAAATCAAAGTATAAGGTCACGACAAGATGGCGGCCATAGTAAGGCATTTTTCGGTCAGAATGCGAGGGTCGAAAGTCTAGACTTTTGGCTTACTGGCTTCTCACCGCCAGTTGTAACTACAATTTATGTGCTGACTCCTAGCTATATGCAAGTAGCTTTTATAATAATAATACACATAAGATCCACGCTGAGAAAAGATGTCGCTCCTTAAACTCAAAAGTATTAGGGTCCACGACAAGATGGCGCCACAGTAAGGCATTTTTCGGCAGAATGCGGGGTCGAAAGTCTAGACTTTGGCTTACTGGCTTCTCACGCCAGTTGTAACTACAATTTTATGTGCTTGACTCCTAGTTATATGCAAGTAGCTTTTATAAAAATAATACACATAAGATCCACGCTAAGGAAAAGATGTCGGTCCTTAAATCAAAAGTATTAGGTCATCGAGAAGATGGCGGCCATAGTAAGCATTTTTCGGCAGAATGCGGGGTCGAAAGTCTAGACTTTTGGCTTACTGGCTTCTCACCGCCAGTTGTAACTACAATTTTATGTGCTTGACTCCTAGCTATATGCAAGTAGCTTTATAATAATAATACACATAAGATCCACGCTAAGGAAAAGATGTCGCTCCTTAAACTCCAAAGTATTAGGGTCCACGACAAGATGGCGGACACAGTAAGGCATTTTCGGCAGAATGCGGGGGTCGAAAGTCTAGACTTTTGGCTTACTGGCTTCTCACACGCCAGTTGTAACTACAATTTTATGTGCTTGACTCCTAGCTATATGCAAGTAGCTTTTTAATAATAATACACATAAGATCCACGCTAAGGAAAAGATGTCGCTCCTTAAACTCCAAAGTATTAGGGTCCACGACAAGATGGCGGACACAGTAAGGCATTTTTCGGCAGAATGCGAGGGTCGAAAGTCTAGACTTTGGCTTACTGGCTTCCCTCACGCCAGTTGAAACTACAATTTTATGTGCTTGACTCCTAGCTATATGCAAGTAGCTGAGAAAAAGATGTCGCTCCTTAAACTCAAAAGTATTAGGGTGCACGAGAAGATGGCGGCCATAGTAAAGCATTTTTCGGCAGAATGCGAGGGTCGAAAGTCTAGACTTTGGCTTACTGGCTTATCTGACGCCAGTTGTAACTACAATTTTATCTGCTTGACTCCTAGCTATATGCAAGTAGCTTTTATAATAATAATGCACATAAAATCCACGCTGAGAAAAAGATGTCGCTCCTTAAACTCAAAAGTATTAGGGTCCACGACAAGATGTAGGCATTTTTCGGCAGAATGCGAGGGTCGAAAGTCTAGACTTTGGCATACTGGCTTCCCTCACGCCAGTTGTAACTACAATTTTATGTGCTTGACTCCTAGCTATATGCAAGTAGCTTTTATAATAATAATGCACATAAGATCCACGCTGAGGAAAAGATGTCGCTCCTTAAACTCCAAATTATTAGGGTCCACGACAAGATGTAGGCATTTTTCGGCAGAATGCGAGGGTCGAAAGTCTAGACTTTGGCATACTGGCTTCCCTCACGCCAGTTGTAACTACAATTTTATGTGCTTGACTCCTAGCTATATGCAAGTAGCTTTTATAATAATAATGCACATAAGATCCACGCTGAGGAAAAGATGTCGCTCCTTAAACTCCATATTATTAGGGTCCACGACAAGATGTAGGCATTTTTCGGCAGAATGCGAGGGTCGAAAGTCTAGACTTTGGCTTACTGGCTTCCCTGACGCCAGTTGTAACTACAATTTTATAGTTGACTCCTAGTTATATGCAAGTAGCTTTTATAAAAATAATACACATAAGATCCACGCTAAGGAAAAGATGTCGCTCCTTAAACTCCAAAGTATTAGGGTCCACGACAAGATGGCGGCCACAGTAAGGCATTTTTCGGCAGAATGCGGGGGTCGAAAGTCTAGACTTTTGGCTTACTAGCTTCTCACAGGCCAGTTGTAACTACAATTTTATGTTCTTGACTCCTAGCTATATCCAAGTAGCTGAGGAAAAGATGTCGCTCCTTAAACTCAAAAGTATTAGGTTCCATGAGAAGATGGCGGCCATAGTAAGGCATTTTTGGGAAGAATGCGAGGGTCGAAAGACTAGACTTTGGCTTACTGGCTTACCTGACGCCAGTTGTAACTACAATTTTATAGTTGACTCCTAGTTATATGCAAGTAGCTTTTATAAAAATAATACACATAAGATCCACGCTAAGGAAAAGATGTCGGTCCTTAAAATCAAAGTATTAAGGTCATCGACAAGATGCGGCCATAGTAAGGCATTTTTCGGCAGAATGCGAGGGTCGAAAGTCTAGACTTTTGGCTTACTGGCTTCTCACACGCCAGTTGTAACTACAATTTATGTGCTTGACTCCTAGCTATATGCAAGTAGCTTTTATAATAATAATACACATAAGATCCACGTGAGAAAAAGATGTCGCCATTAAACTCAAAAGTATTAGGGTCCACGACAAGATGGCGGCCACAAGGCATTTTGTGTAAGGCATTTTTCGGCAGAATGCGGGGTCGAAGTCTAGACTTTTGGCTTACTGGCTTCTCACACGCCAGTTGTAACTACAATTTTATGTGCTTGACTCCTAGCTATATGCAAGTAGCTTTTATAATAATAATACACATAAGATCCACGCTGAGAAAAGATGTTGCTCCTTAAACTCAAAGTATTAGGGTCCACGACAAGATGGCGGCCACAGTAAGGCATTTTCGCAGAATTCGGGGGTCGAAAGTCTAGACTTTTGGCTTACTGGCTTTCCACGCCATTGTAATACAATTTTATGTGCTTGATCCTAGCTATATGCCAGTAGCTGAGAAAAAGATGTCGCTCCTTAAACTCAAAAGTATTAGGGTGCACGAGAAGATGGCGGCCGTAGTAAAGCATTTTTCGGCAGAATGCGAGGGTCGAAAGTCTAGACTTTTGGCTTACTGGCTTCTCACAGGCCAGTTGTAACTACAATTTTATGTGCTTGACTCCTTAGCTATATGCAAGTAGCTGAGAAAAAGATGTCGCTCCTTAAACTCAAAAGTATTAGGTCCACGACAAGATGGCGGCCACAGTAAGGCATTTTTCGGCAGAATGCGAGGGTCGAAAGTCTAGACTTTGGCTACTGGCTTCCCTCACGCCAGTTGTAACTACAATTTTATGTGCTTGACTCCTAGTTAATCAAGTAGCTTTTATAAAAATAATACACATAAGATCACGCTAAGGAAAAGATGATCGGTCCTTAAAATCAAAAGTATTAAGGTCATCGAGAAGATGGCGGCCATAGTAAGGCATTTTCGCAGAATGCGGGGGTCGAAAGTCTAGACTTTTGGCTTACTGGCTTCTCACCGCCAGTTGTAACTAGAATTTATGTGTTGACTCTAGCTATATGCAAGTAGCTTTATAATAATAATACACATAAGATCCACGCTAAGGAAAAGATGTCGCTCCTTAAACTCCAAAGTATTAGGGTCCACGACAAGATGGCGGACACAGTAAGGCATTTTTCGGGCAGAATGCGGGGGTCGAAAGTCTAGACTTTGGCTTACTGGCTTCTCACAGGCCAGTTGTAACTAAATTTATGTGCTTGACTCCTAGCTATATGCAAGTAGCTTTTATAATAATAATACACATAAGATCCACGCTAAGGAAAGATGTCGCTCCTTAAACTCCAAAGTATTAGGGTCCACGACAAGATGGCGGACACAGTAAGGCATTTTTCGGCAGAATGCGGGGGTCGAAGTCTAGACTTTTGGCTTACTGGCTTCTCACAGGCCAGTTGTAACTACAATTTTATGTGCTTGACTCCTAGCTATATGCAAGTAGCTGAGAAAAAGATGTCGCTCCTTAAACTCAAAAGTATTAGGTGCACGAGAAGATGCGGCCATAAGTAAAGCATTTTCGGGCAGAATGCTAGGTCGAAAGTCTAAGATTTGCTTACTGGCTATCTGACGACAGTGTAACTACAATTATTCTTGACTCCTAGCTAATGCAGTACTTTTATAAATAATAATGCACATAAAATCCACGCTGAGAAAAAGATGTCGCTCCTTAAACTCAAAAGTATAGGTCCACGACAAGATGTAGGCATTTTTCGGCAGAATGCGAGGGTCGAAAGTCTAGACTTTGGCATACTGGCTTCCCTCACGCCATTGTAACTACAATTTTATGTGCTTGACTCCTAGCTATATGCAAGTAGCTTTTATAATAATAATAGCACATAAGATCCACGCTGAGGAAAAGATGTCGCTCCTTAAACTCCAAATTATTAGGGTCCACGACAAGATGTAGGCATTTTCGCAGGAATGCGAGGGTCGAAAGTCTAGACTTTGGCATACTGGCTTCCCTCACGCCAGTTGAACTACAATTTTATGTGCTTGACTCCTAGCTATATGCAAGTACTTTTATAATAATTGCACATAAGATCCACGCGAGGAAAAGATGTCGCTCCTTAAACTCCATATTATTAGGGTCCACGAAAGATGTAGGCATTTTTCGGCAGAATGCGAGGGTCGAAAGTCTAGACTTTGGCATACTGGCTTCCCTACGCCAGTTGTAACTAAATTTTATGTGCTTGACTCCTAGCTATATGCAAGTAGCTTTATAATAATAATGCACATAAGACTCCACGCTGAGGAAAAGATGTCGCTCCTTAAACTCCATATTATAGGGTCCACGACAAGATGTAGGCATTTTTCGGCAGAATGCGAATGGGGTCGAAAGTCTAGACTTTGGCTTACTGGCTTCCCTGACGCCAGTTGTAACTACAATTTTATAGTTGACTCCTAGTTATATGCAAGTAGCTTTTATAAAATAATACACATAAGATCCACGCTAAGGAAAAGATGTCGCTCCTTAAACTCCAAGTATTAGGGTCCACGACAAGATGGCGGCCACAGTAAGGCATTTTTCGGCAGAATGCGGGGGTCGAAAGTCTAGACTTTGGGCTTACTAGCTTCTCACAGGCCAGTTGTAACTACAATTTTATGTTCTTGACTCCTAGCTATATCCAAGTAGCTGAGGAAAAGATGTCGCTCCTTAAACTCAAAAGTATTAGGTTCCAATGAGAAGATGGCGGCCATAGTAAGGCATTTTTGGGAAGAATGCGAGGGTCGAAAGACTAGACTTTGGCTTACTGGCTTACCTGACGCCAGTTGTAACTACAATTTTATAGTTGACTCCTAGTTATATGCAAGTAGCTTTTATAAAAATAATACAATAAGATCCACGCTAAGGAAAAGATGTCGGGTCCTTAAATCAAATGTATTAAGGTCATCGACAAGATGGCGGCCATAGTAAGGCATTTTTCGGCAGAATGCGAGGGTCGAAAGTCTAGACTTTTGGCTTACTGGCTTCTCACACGCCAGTTGTAACTACAATTTTATGTGCTGACTCCTAGCTATATGCAAGTAGCTTTATAATAATAATACACATAAATCCACGTTGAGAAAAGATGTCGCGCATTAAACTCAAAAAGTATTAGGGTCCACGACAAGATGGCAAGGCATTTTGTGTAAGGCATTTTTCGGCAGAATGCGGGGTCGAAGTCTAGACTTTGGCTTACTGGCTCTCACACGCCAGTTGTAACTACAATTTTATGTGCTTGACTCCTAGCTATATGCAAGTAGCTTTTATAATAATAATACACATAAGATCCACGCTGAGAAAAGATGTCGCTCCTTAAACTCAAAGTATTAGGGTCCACGACAAGATGCGGCCACAGTAGGCATTTTTCGGCAGAATGCGAGGGTCGAAAGTCTAGACTTTGGCTTACTGGCTTCCACACGCCAGTTGTAACTACAATTTTATGTGCTTGACTCCTAGCTATATGCAAGTAGCTGAGGAAAAAGATGTCGCTCTTAAATCAAAAGTATTAGGGTCCACGAGAAGATGGCGGCCTAGTAAGCATTTTTCGGCAGAATGCGAGGTCGAAAGTCTAGACTTTTGGCTTACTGGCTTCTACAGCCAGTTGTAACTACAATTTATATGCTTGACTCCTAGCTATATGCAAGTAGCTATAAAGATTACATAGATGTCGCTCCTTAAACTCAAAAAGTATTAGGGTCACGACAAGATGGGCGGCCATAGTAAGCATTTTTCGGCAGAATGCGAGGGTCGAAAGTCTAGACTTTGGCTTACTGGCTTCCCTACGCCAGTTGTAACTACAATTTTATGTGTTGACTCCTAGCTATATGCAAGTAGCTTTATAATAATAATACACATAAGATCCACGGCTGAGAAAAAGATGTCGCTCCTTAAACTCAAAGTATTAGGGTCCACGACAGATCGGCACAGTAAGGCATTTTTCGGCAGAATGCGAGGGGTCGAAGACTAGACTTTGGCTTACTGGCTTACCTCACGCCAGTTGTAACTACAATTTTATAGGTTGACTCCTAGTATATGCAAGTAGCTTTTTATAAAATAATACACATAAGATCCACGCTAAGGAAAGATGTCGTCCTTAAACTCAAAAGTATTAGGGTCCACGACAAGATGGCGGCCATAGTAAGGCATTTTCGGCAGAATGCGAGGGTCGAAAGTCTAGACTTTTGGCTTACTGGCTTCTCACACGCCAGTTTGTAACTAACAAATTTTATGTGCTTGACTCCTAGCTATATGCAAGTAGCTTTTATAAAATAATACACATAAGATCCACGCGAAAAAGATGTCCGCGCATTAAACTCAAAAGTATTAGGGTCACGACAAGATGCGGATAGGCATTTTTCGGCAGAATCGGGGGTCGAAAGTCTAGACTTTGGCTTACTGGCTTCTGACGCCCAGTTGTAACTACAATTTTATGTTGACTCCTAGTTATATGCAAGTAGCTTTTATAAAATAATACACATAAGACCACGCTAAGGAAAAAGATGTCGGTCCTTAAAACTCAAAAGTATTAAGGTCTCGAGAAGATGGCGGCCATAGTAAGGCATTTTTCGGCAGATGCGAGGGTCGAAAGTCTAGACTTTTGGCTTACTGGCTTCTCACACGCAGTTGTAACTAAATTTATGTTGACTCCTAGCTATATGCAGTAGCTTTTAAAAATAACATAAACCACGTAAAAAATTGTCTTAAACTCCAAGTATAGTCCACGACAAGATGGGAAAGTAAGGCATTTTCGGCAGAATGCGGGGGTCGGAAAGTCTAGACTTTTGGCTTACTGGCTCTCTCACAGGCCAGTTGTAACTACAATTTTATGGCTTGACTCCTAGCTATATGCAAGTAGCTTTTATAATAATAATACACATAAGATCCACGCTAAGGAAAAGATGTCGCTCCTTAAACTCAAAGTATTAGGGTCCACGACAAGATGGCGGACACAGTAAGGCATTTTTCGGCAGAATGCGGAGGTCGAAAGTCTAGACTTTTGGCTTACTGGCTTCTCACAGGCCAGTTGTAACTACAATTTTATGTGCTTGACTCCTAGCTATATGCAAGTAGCTGAGGAAAAAGATGTCGCTCCTTAAACTCAAAGTATTAGGGTCACGAGAAGATGGCGGCCATAGTAAAGGCATTTTTCGGCAAATGCTAGGGTCGAAAGTCTAGACTTTGGCTTACTGGCTTCTGACGACAGTTGTAACTACAATTTTATTGCTTGACTCCTAGCTATATGCAAGTAGCTTTTATAATAATAATACACATAAGATCCACGCTGAGAAAAAGATGTCGCGCATTAAACTCAAAAGTATTAGGGTCCACGACAAGATGTAGGCATTTTTCGGCAGAATGCGAGGGTCGAAAGTCTAGACTTTGGCTTACTGGCTTCCCTCACGCCAGTTGTAACTACAATTTTATGTGCTTGACTCCTAGCTATATGCAAGTAGCTTTTATAATAATAATACACATAAGATCCACGCTGAGGAAAAAGATGTCGCTCCTTAAACTCAAAAGTATTAGGGTCCACGACAAGATGTAGGGCATTTTTCGGCAGAATGCGAGGGTCGAAAGTCTAGACTTTTGGCTTACTGGCTTCTCACACGCCAGTTGTAACTACAATTTTATGTGCTTGACTCCTAGCTATATGCAAGTAGCTTTTATAATAATAATGCACATAAGATCCACGCTGAGGAAAAGATGTCGCTCCTTAAACTCCAAATTATTAGGGTCCACGACAAGATGTAGGCATTTTTCGGCAGAATGCGAGGGTCGAAAGTCTAGACTTTGGCTTACTGGCTTCCCTGACGCCAGTTGTAACTACAATTTTATAGTTGACTCCTAGTTATATGCAAGTAGCTTTTATAAAAATAATACACATAAGATCCACGCTGAGGAAAAGATGTCGCTCCTTAAACTCAAAAGTATTAGGGTCCACGACAAGATGGCGGCCACAGTAAGGCATTTTTCGGCAGAATGCGGGGGTCGAAAGTCTAGACTTTTGGCTTACTGGCTTCTCACACGCCAGTTGTAACTACAATTTTATGTGCTTGACTCCTAGCTATATGCAAGTAGCTGAGAAAAAGATGTCGCTCCTTAAACTCAAAAGTATTAGGGTGCACGAGAAGATGGCGGCCATAGTAAGGCATTTTTGGGAAGAATGCGAGGGTCGAAAGACTAGACTTTGGCTTACTGGCTTACCTGACGCCAGTTGTAACTACAATTTTATAGTTGACTCCTAGTTATATGCAAGTAGCTTTTATAAAAATAATACACATAAGATCCACGCTAAGGAAAAGATGTCGGTCCTTAAAATCAAAAGTATTAAGGTCATCGACAAGATGGCGGCCATAGTAAGGCATTTTTCGGCAGAATGCGAGGGTCGAAAGTCTAGACTTTTGGCTTACTGGCTTCTCACACGCCAGTTGTAACTACAATTTTATGTGCTTGACTCCTAGCTATATGCAAGTAGCTTTTATAATAATAATACACATAAGATCCACGCTGAGAAAAAGATGTCGCTCATTAAACTCAAAAGTATTAGGGTCCACGACAAGATGGCGGCCACAGTAAGGCATTTTTCGGCAGAATGCGGGGGTCGAAAGTCTAGACTTTTGGCTTACTGGCTTCTCACACGCCAGTTGTAACTACAATTTTATGTGCTTGACTCCTAGCTATATGCAAGTAGCTTTTATAATAATAATACACATAAGATCCACGCTAAGGAAAAGATGTCGCTCCTTAAACTCAAAAGTATTAGGGTCCACGACAAGATGGCGGCCACAGTAAGGCATTTTTCGGCAGAATGCGGGGTCGAAAGTCTAGACTTTTGGCTTACTGGCTTCTCACACGCCAGTTGTAACTACAATTTTATGTGCTTGACTCCTAGCTATATGCAAGTAGCTGAGAAAAAGATGTCGCTCCTTAAACTCAAAAGTATTAGGGTGCACGAGAAGATGGCGGCCATAGTAAAGCATTTTTCGGCAGAATGCGAGGGTCGAAAGTCTAGACTTTTGGCTTACTGGCTTCTCACACGCCAGTTGTAACTACAATTTTATGTGCTTGACTCCTAGCTATATGCAAGTAGCTGAGAAAAAGATGTCGCTCCTTAAACTCAAAAGTATTAGGGTGCACGAGAAGATGGCGGCCATAGTAAGGCATTTTTCGGCAGAATGCGAGGGTCGAAAGTCTAGACTTTTGGCTTACTGGCTTCTCACACGCCAGTTGTAACTACAATTTTATGTGCTTGACTCCTAGCTATATGCAAGTAGCTTTTATAATAATAATACACATAAGATCCACGCTGAGAAAAAGATGTCGCGCATTAAACTCAAAAGTATTAGGGTCCACGACAAGATGTAGGCATTTTTCGGCAGAATGCGAGGGTCGAAAGTCTAGACTTTGGCTTACTGGCTTCCCTCACGCCAGTTGAAACTACAATTTTATAGTTGACTCCTAGCTATATGCAAGTAGCATTTATAGAAATAATACACATAAGACCCACGCTGAGGAAAAGATGTCGCTCCTTAAACTCAAAAGTATTAGGGTCCACGACAAGATGGCGGCCACAGTAAGGCATTTTTCGGCAGAATGCGGGGTCGAAAGTCTAGACTTTTGGCTTACTGGCTTCTCACACGCCAGTTGTAACTACAATTT
The DNA here is from genome assembly GCF_009193385.2 of Nasonia vitripennis. NCBI lineage: Eukaryota > Metazoa > Arthropoda > Insecta > Hymenoptera > Pteromalidae > Nasonia > Nasonia vitripennis. Next base: position 53,089 of record NW_022279691.1, read on the forward strand.
TATGTTCTTGACTCCTAGCTATATGCAAGTAGCTGAGGAAAAGATGTCGCTCCTTAAACTCAAAAGTATTAGGGTCCACGAGAAGATGGCGGCCATAGTAAGGCATTTTTCGGCAGAATGCGAGGGTCGAAAGTCTAGACTTTGGCTTACTGGCTTACCTGACGCCAGTTGTAACTACAATTTTATAGTTGACTCCTAGTTATATGCAAGTAGCTTTTATAAAAATAATACACATAAGATCCACGCTAAGGAAAAGATGTCGGTCCTTAAAATCAAAAGTATTAAGGTCATCGACAAGATGGCGGCCATAGTAAGGCATTTTTCGGCAGAATGCGAGGGTCGAAAGTCTAGACTTTTGGCTTACTGGCTTCTCACACGCCAGTTGTAACTACAATTTTATGTGCTTGACTCCTAGCTATATGCAAGTAGCTTTTATAATAATAATACACATAAGATCCACGCTGAGAAAAAGATGTCGCGCATTAAACTCAAAAGTATTAGGGTCCACGACAAGATGTAGGCATTTTTCGGCAGAATGCGAGGGTCGAAAGTCTAGACTTTTGGCTTACTGGCTTCTCACACGCCAATTGTAACTACAATTTTATGTGCTTGACTCCTAGCTATATGCAAGTAGCTTTTATAATAATAATACACATAAGATCCACGCTGAGGAAAAGATGTCGCTCCTTAAACTCCAAATTATTAGGGTCCACGACAAGATGTAGGCATTTTTCGGCAGAATGCGAGGGTCGAAAGTCTAGACTTTTGGCTTACTAGCTTCTCACAGGCCAGTTGTAACTACAATTTTATGTTCTTGACTCCTAGCTATATCCAAGTAGCTGAGGAAAAGATGTCGCTCCTTAAACTCAAAAGTATTAGGGTCCACGAGAAGATGGCGGCCATAGTAAGGCATTTTTCGGCAGAATGCGAGGGTCGAAAGTCTAGACTTTGGCTTACTGGCTTACCTGACGCCAGTTGTAACTACAATTTTATAGTTGACTCCTAGTTATATGCAAGTAGCTTTTATAAAAATAATACACATAAGATCCACGCTAAGGAAAAGATGTCGCTCCTTAAAATCAAAAGTATTAGGGTCACGACAAGATGGCGGCCATAGTAAGGCATTTTTCGGCAGAATGCGAGGGTCGAAAGTCTAGACTTTTGGCTTACTGGCTTCTCACACGCCAGTTGTAACTACAATTTTATGTGCTTGACTCCTAGCTATATGCAAGTAGCTTTTATAATAATAATACACATAAGATCTACGCTGAGAAAAAGATGTCGCTCCTTAAACTCAAAAGTATTAGGGTCCACGACAAGATGGCGGCCAAGGCAGTAAGGCATTTTTCGGCAGAATGCGGGGTCGAAAGTCTAGACTTTTGGCTTACTGGCTTCTCACACGCCAGTTGTAACTACAATTTTATGTGCTTGACTCCTATATGCAAGTAGCTTTTATAATAATAATACACATAAGATCCACGCTAAGGAAAAGATGTCGCTCCTTAAACTCCAAAGTATTAGGGTCCACGACAAGATGGCGGCCACAGTAAGGCATTTTTCGGCAGAATGCGAGGGTCGAAAGTCTAGACTTTTGGCTTACTGGCTTCTCACACGCCAGTTGTAACTACAATTTTATGTGCTTGACTCCTAGCTATATGCAAGTAGCTTTTATAATAATAATACACATAAGATCCACGCTGAGAAAAAGATGTCGCGCATTAAACTCAAAAGTATTAGGGTCCACGACAAGATGTAGGCATTTTTCGGCAGAATGCGAGGGTCGAAAGTCTAGACTTTGGCTTACTGGCTTCTCTCACGCCAGTTGTAACTACAATTTTATGTGTTGACTCCTAGCTATATGCAAGTAGCTTTTATAAAAATAATACACATAAGATCCACGCTGAGGAAAAGATGTCGCTCCTTAAACTCCAAAGTATTAGGGTCCACGACAAGATGGCGGACACAGTAAGGCATTTTTCGGCAGAATGCGGGGGTCGAAAGTCTAGACTTTTGGCTTACTGGCTTCTCACAGGCCAGTTGTAACTACAATTTTATGTGCTTGACTCCTAGCTATATGCAAGTAGCTTTTATAATAATAATACACATAAATCCACGCTAGAAAAGATGTCGCCCTTAAACTCAAAGTATTAGGGTCCACGACAAGATGGCGGACACAGTAAGGCATTTTTCGGCAGAATGCGGGGGTCGAAGTCTAGGACTTTTGCTTACTGGCTTCTCACACCAGTTGTAACTACAATTTTATGTGCTTGACTCCTAGCTATAATGCAAGTAGCTGAGAAAAAGATGTCGCTCCTTAAACTCAAAAGTATTAGGGTGCACGAGAAGATGGCGGCATAGTAAAGCATTTTTCGGCAGAATGCGAGGGTCGAAAGTCTAGACTTTGGCTTACTGGCTTACCTGACGCCAGTTGTAACTACAATTTTATGTGCTTGACTCCTAGCTATATGCAAGTAGCTTTTATAATAATAATGCACATAAAATCCACGCTGAGAAAAAGATGTCGCTCCTTAAACTCAAAAGTATTAGGGTCCACGACAAGATGTAGGCATTTTTCGGCAGAATGCGAGGGTCGAAAGTCTAGACTTTGGCATACTGGCTTCCCTCACGCCAGTTGTAACTACAATTTTATGTGCTTGACTCCTAGCTATATGCAAGTAGCTTTTATAATAATAATGCACATAAGATCCACGCTGAGGAAAAGATGTCGCTCCTTAAACTCAAAAGTATTAGGGTCCACGACAAGATGTAGGCATTTTTCGGCAGAATGCGAGGGTCGAAAGTCTAGACTTTGGCTTACTGGCTTCCTCACGCCAGTTGTAACTACAATTTTATGTGCTTGACTCCTAGCTATATGCAAGTAGCTTTTATAATAATAATGCACATAAGATCCACGCTGAGAAAAAGATGTCGCTCCTTAAACTCAAAAGTATTAGGGTCCACGACAAGATGTAGGCATTTTTCGGCAGAATGCGAGGGTCGAAAGTCTAGACTTTGGCTTACTGGCTTCCCTGACGCCAGTTGTAACTACAATTTTATAGTTGACTCCTAGTTATATGCAAGTAGCTTTTATAAAAATAATACACATAAGATCCACGCTAAGGAAAAGATGTCGCTCCTTAAACTCCAAAGTATTAGGGTCCACGACAAGATGGCGGCCACAGTAAGGCATTTTTCGGCAGAATGCGGGGGTCGAAAGTCTAGACTTTTGGCTTACTGGCTTCTCACAGGCCAGTTGTAACTACAATTTTATGTTCTTGACTCCTAGCTATATCCAAGTAGCTGAGGAAAAGATGTCGCTCCTTAAACTCAAAAGTATTAGGTTCCATGAGAAGATGGCGGCCATAGTAAGGCATTTTTCGGCAGAATGCGAGGGTCGAAATTCTAGACTTTGGCTTACTGGCTTCCCTGACGCCAGTTGTAACTACAATTTTATAGTGCTTGACTCCTAGTTATATGCAAGTAGCTTTTATAAAAATAATACACATAAGATCCACGCTAAGGAAAAGATGTCGCTCCTTAAAATCAAAAGTATTAGGGTCACGACAAGATGGCGGCCATAGTAAGGCATTTTTCGGCAGAATGCGAGGGTCGAAAGTCTAGACTTTTGGCTTACTGGCTTCTCACACGCCAGTTGTAACTACAATTTTATGTGCTTGACTCCTAGCTATATGCAAGTAGCTTTTATAATAATAATACACATAAGATCCACGCTGAGAAAAAGATGTCGCTCCTTAAACTCAAAAGTATTAGGGTCCACGACAAGATGGCGGCCACAGTAAGGCATTTTTCGGCAGAATGCGGGGGTCGAAAGTCTAGACTTTTGGCTTACTGGCTTCTCACACGCCAGTTGTAACTACAATTTTATGTGCTTGACTCCTAGCTATATGCAAGTAGCTTTTATAATAATAATACACATAAGATCCACGCTGAGAAAAAGATGTCGCTCCTTAAACTCAAAAGTATTAGGGTCCACGACAAGATGGCGGCCACAGTAAGGCATTTTTCGGCAGAATGCGGGGGTCGAAAGTCTAGACTTTTGGCTTACTGGCTTCTCACACGCCAGTTGTAACTACAATTTTATGTGCTTGACTCCTAGCTATATGCAAGTAGCTGAGAAAAAGATGTCGCTCCTTAAACTCAAAAGTATTAGGGTGCACGAGAAGATGGCGGCCATAGTAAGGCATTTTTCGGCAGAATGCGAGGGTCGAAAGTCTAGACTTTTGGCTTACTGGCTTCTCACAGGCCAGTTGTAACTACAATTTTATGTGCTTGACTCCTAGCTATATGCAAGTAGCTGAGAAAAAGATGTCGCTCCTTAAACTCAAAAGTATTAGGGTGCACGAGAAGATGGCGGCCATAGTAAAGCATTTTTCGGCAGAATGCGAGGGTCGAAAGTCTAGACTTTTGGCTTACTGGCTTCTCACACGCCAGTTGTAACTACAATTTTATGTGCTTGACTCCTAGCTATATGCAAGTAGCTTTTATAATAATAATACACATAAGATCCACGCTGAGAAAAAGATGTCGCTCCTTAAACTCAAAAGTATTAGGGTCCACGACAAGATGTAGGCATTTTTCGGCAGAATGCGAGGGTCGAAAGTCTAGACTTTGGCTTACTGGCTTCCCTGACGCCAGTTGTAACTACAATTTTATAGTTGACTCCTAGTTATATGCAAGTAGCTTTTATAAAAATAATACACATAAGATCCACGCTAAGGAAAAGATGTCGCTCCTTAAACTCAAAAGTATTAGGGTCCACGACAAGATGGCGGCCACAGTAAGGCATTTTTCGGCAGAATGCGGGGGTCGAAAGTCTAGACTTTTGGCTTACTGGCTTCTCACACGCCAGTTGTAACTAGAATTTTATGTGCTTGACTCCTAGCTATATCCAAGTAGCTGAGGAAAAGATGTCGCTCCTTAAACTCAAAAGTATTAGGTTCCATGAGAAGATGGCGGCCATAGTAAGGCATTTTTGGGAAGAATGCGAGGGTCGAAAGTCTAGACTTTGGCTTACTGGCTTACCTGACGCCAGTTGTAACTACAATTTTATAGTTGACTCCTAGTTATATGCAAGTAGCTTTTATAAAAATAATACACATAAGATCCACGCTAAGGAAAAGATGTCGGTCCTTAAAATCAAAAGTATTAAGGTCATCGACAAGATGGCGGCCATAGTAAGGCATTTTTCGGCAGAATGCGAGGGTCGAAAGTCTAGACTTTTGGCTTACTGGCTTCTCACACGCCAGTTGTAACTACAATTTTATGTGCTTGACTCCTAGCTATATGCAAGTAGCTTTTATAATAATAATACACATAAGATCCACGCTGAGAAAAAGATGTCGCTCCTTAAACTCAAAAGTATTAGGGTCCACGACAAGATGGCGGCCACAAGGCATAAGGCATTTTTCGGCAGAATGCGGGGTCGAAAGTCTAGACTTTTGGCTTACTGGCTTCTCACACGCCAGTTGTAACTACAATTTTATGTGCTTGACTCCTAGCTATATGCAAGTAGCTTTTATAATAATAATACACATAAGATCCACGCTGAGAAAAAGATGTCGCTCCTTAAACTCAAAAGTATTAGGGTCCACGACAAGATGGCGGCCACAGTAAGGCATTTTTCGGCAGAATGCGGGGGTCGAAAGTCTAGACTTTTGGCTTACTGGCTTCTCACACGCCAGTTGTAACTACAATTTTATGTGCTTGACTCCTAGCTATATGCAAGTAGCTGAGAAAAAGATGTCGCTCCTTAAACTCAAAAGTATTAGGGTCCACGACAAGATGGCGGCCATAGTAAAGCATTTTTCGGCAGAATGCGAGGGTCGAAAGTCTAGACTTTTGGCTTACTGGCTTCTCACAGGCCAGTTGTAACTACAATTTTATGTGCTTGACTCCTAGCTATATGCAAGTAGCTGAGGAAAAAGATGTCGCTCCTTAAACTCAAAAGTATTAGGGTCCACGAGAAGATGGCGGCCATAGTAAGGCATTTTTCGGCAGAATGCGAGGGTCGAAAGTCTAGACTTTTGGCTTACTGGCTTCTCACACGCCAGTTGTAACTACAATTTTATGTGCTTGACTCCTAGCTATATGCAAGTAGCTTTTATAATAATAATACACATAAGATCCACGCTGAGAAAAAGATGTCGCTCCTTAAACTCAAAAGTATTAGGGTCCACGACAAGATGTAGGCATTTTTCGGCAGAATGCGAGGGTCGAAAGTCTAGACTTTTGGCTTACTGGCTTCTCACGCCAGTTGTAACTACAATTTTATGTGCTTGACTCCTAGCTATATGCAAGTAGCTTTTATAAAAATAATACACATAAGATCCACGCTGAGGAAAAGATGTCGCTCCTTAAACTCAAAAGTATTAGGGTCCACGACAAGATGGCGGCCACAGTAAGGCATTTTTCGGCAGAATGCGGGGGTCGAAAGTCTAGACTTTGGCTTACTGGCTTCTCACACGCCAGTTGTAACTACAATTTTATGTTCTTGACTATAGCTATATCCAAGTAGCTGAGGAAAAGATGTCGCTCCTTAAAACTCAAAAGTATTAGGGTCCACGAGAAGATGGCGGCCATAGTAAGGCATTTTTCGGGCAGAATGCGAGGGTCGAAAGTCTAGACTTTGGCTTACTGGCTTCCTGACGCCAGTTGTAACTACAATTTTATAGTTGACTCCTAGTTATATGCAAGTAGCTTTTATAAAAATAATACACATAAGATCCACGCTAAGGAAAAGATGTCGCTCCTTAAACTCAAAAGTATTAGGTCACGACAAGATGGCGGCCATAGTAAGGCATTTTTCGGCAGAATGCGAGGGTCGAAAGTCTAGACTTTTGGCTTACTGGCTTCTCACACGCCAGTTGTAACTACAATTTTATGTGCTTGACTCCTAGCTATATGCAAGTAGCTTTTATAATAATAATACACATAATCCACGCTGAGAAAAAGATGTCGCTCCTTAAACTCAAAAGTATTAGGGTCCACGACAAGATGTAGGCATTTTTCGGCAGAATGCGAGGGTCGAAAGTCTAGACTTTTGGCTTACTGGCTTCTCACACGCCAGTTGTAACTACAATTTTATGTGCTTGACTCCTAGCTATATGCAAGTAGCTTTTATAATAATAATACACATAAGATCCACGCTGAGAAAAAGATGTCGCGCATTAAACTCAAAAGTATTAGGGTCCACGACAAGATGTAGGCATTTTTCGGCAGAATGCGAGGGTCGAAAGTCTAGACTTTGGCTTACTGGCTTCCCTCACGCCAGTTGAAACTACAATTTTATAGTTGACTCCTAGCTATATGCAAGTAGCATTTATAGAAATAATACACATAAGACCCACGCTGAGGAAAAGATGTCGCTCCTTAAACTCCAAATTATTAGGGTCCACGACAAGATGGCGGAAGCATTTTTCGGCAGAATGCGAGGGTCGAAAGTCTAGACTTTTGGCTTACTGGCTTCTCACACGCCAGTTGTAACTACAATTTTATGTTCTTGACTCCTAGCTATATCCAAAGTAGCTGAGGAAAAAGATGTCGCTCCTTAAACTCAAAAGTATTAGGTTCCATGAGAAGATGGCGGCCATAGTAAGGCATTTTTGGGAAGAATGCGAGGGTCGAAAGACTAGACTTTGGCTTACTGGCTTACCTGACGCCAGTTGTAACTAACAATTTTATAGTTGACTCCTAGTTATATGCAAGTAGCTTTTATAAAAATAATACACATAAGATCCACGCTAAGGAAAAGATGTCGGTCCTTAAAATCAAAAGTATTAAGGTCATCGACAAGATGGCGGCCATAGTAAGGCATTTTTCGGCAGAATGCGAGGGTCGAAAGTCTAGACTTTTGGCTTACTGGCTTCTCACACGCCAGTTGTAACTACAATTTTATGTGCTTGACTCCTACTATATATGCAAGTAGCTTTTTATAATAATAATACACATAAGATCCACGCTGAGAAAAAGATGTCGCGCATTAAACTCAAAAGTATTAGGGTCCACGACAAGATGGCGGCCACAAGGCATTTTGTGTAAGGCATTTTCGGCAGAATGCGGGGGTCGAATGTCTAGACTTTGGCTTACTGGCTTCTCACACGCCAGTTGTAACTACAATTTTATGTGCTTGACTCCTAGCTATATGCAAGTAGCTTTTATAATAATAATACACATAAGATCCACGCTAAGAAAAAGATGTCGCTCCTTAAACTCAAAAGTATTAGGGTCCACGACAAGATGGCGGCCACAGTAAGGCATTTTTCGGCAGAATGCGGGGGTCGAAAGTCTAGACTTTTGGCTTACTGGCTTCTCACACGCCAGTTGTAACTACAATTTTATGTGCTTGACTCCTAGCTATATCCAAGTAGCTGAGGAAAAGATGTCGCTCCTTAAACTCAAAAGTATTAGGGTCCATGAGAAGATGGCGGCCATAGTAAGCATTTTTGGGAAGAATGCGAGGGTCGAAAGACTAGACTTTGGCTTACTGGCTTACCTGACGCCAGTTGTAACTACAATTTTATAGTTGACTCCTAGTTATATGCAAGTAGCTTTTATAAAAATAATACACATAAGATCCACGCTAAGGAAAAGATGTCGGTCCTTAAAATCAAAAGTATTAAGGTCATCGACAAGATGGCGGCCATAGTAAGGCATTTTTCGGCAGAATGCGAGGGTCGAAAGTCTAGACTTTGGCTTACTGGCTTCTCACACGCCAGTTGTAACTACAATTTTATGTGCTTGACTCCTAGCTATAATGCAAGTAGCTTTTTATAAATAATAATACACATAAGATCCACGCTGAGAAAAAGATGTCGCGCATTAAA
>NW_022279692.1:0-87288 GCF_009193385.2 Nasonia vitripennis
AAGTATGATCTTACAAATTTAAATTCTAGCTACATGCCAGAAGCTTTTATAAAAAGAACGCCGTCCTGTGCCAACGACAAGATGGCGGCCGGAGTGAGCTATTGTATAGGCAGAATGCGGGAGCAAAAGTCTCGACTGTGGCTTACACGCTTCTCTCACTCCAGTAGTAAGTATGATTTTATACATTTAAATTCTAGCTACATGCCAGAAGCTTTTATAAAAGAACGCCGTCCTGTGGCCAACGACAAGATGGCGGCCGGAGTGAGCTATTGTATAGGCAGAATGCGGGAGTCAAAAGTCCTCGATTTGGCTTACACGCTTCTCTCACTCCAGTAGTAAGTATGATCTTAAAATTAAATTCTAGCTACATGCCAGAAGCTTTTATAAAAAGAACGCCGTCTGTGCCAACGACAAGATGGCGGCCGGAGTGAGCTATTTGTATAGGCAGAATGCGGGAGTCAAAGTCTCGACTTTGGCTTACACGCTTCTCTCACTCCAGTAGTAAGTATGATCTTACCTTAAATTCTAGCTACATGCCAGAAGCTTTTATAAAAAGAACGCCGTCCTGTGCCAACGACAAGATGGCGGCCGGAGTGAGCTATTTGTATAGGCAGAATGCGGGAGTCAAAAGTCTCGACTTTGGCTTACACGCTTCTCTCACTCCAGCAGTAAGTATGATCTTATACCCTTAAATTCTAGCTACATGCCAGAAGCTTTTATAAAAAGAACGCCGTCCTGTGGCAACGACAAGATGGCGGCCGCAGTGAGCTATTTGTATAGGCAGAATGCGGGAGTCAAAAGTCTCGACTTTGGCTTACACGCTTCTCTCACTCCAGCAGTAAGTATGATCTTATACCCTTAAATTCTAGCTACATGCCAGAAGCTTTTATAAAAAGAACGCCGTCCTGTGGCCAACGACAAGATGGCGGCCGCAGTGAGCTATTTGTATAGGCAGAATGCGGGAGTCAAAAGTCTCGACTTTGGCTTACACGCTTCTCTCACTCCAGCAGTAAGTATGATCTTATACCCTTAAATTCTAGCTACATGCCAGAAGCTTTTATAAAAAGAACGCCGTCCTGTGGCCAACGACAAGATGGCGGCCGGAGTGAGCTATTTGTATAGGCAGAATGCGGGAGTCAAAAGTCTCGACTTTGGCTTACACGCTTCTCTCACTCCAGTAGTAAGTATGATCTTATACCCTTAAATTCTAGCTACATGCCAGAAGCTTTTATAAAAAGAACGCCGTCCTGTGGCCAACGACAAGATGGCGGCCGGAGTGAGCTATTTGTATAGGCAGAATGCGGGAGTCAAAAGTCTCGACTTTGGCTTACACGCTTCTCTCACTCCAGTAGTAAGTATGATCTTATACCTTTAAATTCTAGCTACATGCCAGAAGCTTTTATAAAAAGAACGCCGTCCTGTGCCAACGACAAGATGGCGGCCGGAGTGAGCTATTTGTATAGGCAGAATGCGGGAGTCAAAAGTCTCGACTTGGCTTACACGCTTCTCTCACTCCAGTAGTAAGTATGATCTTATACCCTTAAATTCTAGCTACATGCCAGAAGCTTTTATAAAAAGAACGCCGTCCTGTGGCCAACGACAAGATGGCGGCCGGAGTGAGCTATTTGTATAGGCAGAATGCGGGAGTCAAAAGTCTCGACTGTGGCTTACACGCTTCTCTCACTCCAGCAGTAAGTATGATCTTATACCCTTAAATTCTAGCTACATGCCAGAAGCTTTTATAAAAAGAACGCCGTCCTGTGGCCAACGACAAGATGGCGGCCGGAGTGAGCTATTTGTATAGGCAGAATGCGGGAGTCAAAAGTCTCGACTTTGGCTTACACGCTTCTCTCACTCCAGTAGTAAGTATGATCTTATACCCTTAAATTCTAGCTACATGCCAGAAGCTTTTATAAAAAGAACGCCGTCCTGTGGCCAACGACAAGATGGCGGCCGGAGTGAGCTATTTGTATAGGCAGAATGCGGGAGTCAAAAGTCTCGACTTGGCTTACACGCTTCTCTCACTCCAGTAGTAAGTATGATCTTATACCCTTAAATTCTAGCTACATGCCAGAAGCTTTTATAAAAAGAACGCCGTCCTGTGGCCAACGACAAGATGGCGGCCGCAGTGAGCTATTTGTATAGGCAGAATGCGGGAGTCAAAAGTCTCGACTTTGGCTTACACGCTTCTCTCACTCCAGTAGTAAGTATGATCTTATACCCTTAAATTCTAGCTACATGCCAGAAGCTTTTATAAAAAGAACGCCGTCCTGTGCCAACGACAAGATGGCGGCCGAGTGAGCTATTTGTATAGGCAGAATGCGGGAGTCAAAAGTCTCGACTGTGGCTTACACGCTTCTCTCACTCCAGTAGTAAGTATGATCTATACCTTAAATTCTAGCTACATGCCAGAAGCTTTTATAAAAAGAACGCCGTCCTGTGCCAACGACAAGATGGCGGCCGGAGTGAGCTATTTGTATAGGCAGAATGCGGGAGTCAAAGTCTCGACTTGGCTTACACGCTTCTCTCACTCCAGTAGTAAGTATGATCTTATACCCTTAAATTCTAGCTACATGCCAGAAGCTTTTATAAAAAGAACGCCGTCCTGTCGCCAACGACAAGATGGCGGCCGGAGTGAGCTATTTGTATAGGCAGAATGCGGGAGTCAAAAGTCTCGACTTTGGCTTACACGCTTCTCTCACTCCAGCAGTAAGTATGATCTTATACCTTAAATTCTAGCTACATGCCAGAAGCTTTTATAAAAAGAACGCCGTCCTGTCGCCAACGACAAGATGGCGGCCGGAGTGAGCTATTTGTATAGGCAGAATGCGGGAGTCAAAAGTCTCGACTTTGGCTTACACGCTTCTCTCACTCCAGTAGTAAGTATGATCTTATACCTTAAATTCTAGCTACATGCCAGAAGCTTTTATAAAAAGAACGCCGTCCTGTCGCCAACGACAAGATGGCGGCCGGAGTGAGCTATTTGTATAGGCAGAATGCGGGAGTCAAAAGTCTCGACTTTGGCTTACACGCTTCTCTCACTCCAGTAGTAAGTATGATCTTATACCCTTAAATTCTAGCTACATGCCAGAAGCTTTTATAAAAAGAACGCCGTCCTGTGGCCAACGACAAGATGGCGGCCGGAGTGAGCTATTTGTATAGGCAGAATGCGGGAGTCAAAAGTCTCGACTTTGGCTTACACGCTTCTCTCACTCCAGTAGTAAGTATGATCTTATACCTTAAATTCTAGCTACATGCCAGAAGCTTTTATAAAAAGAACGCCGTCCTGTGGCCAACGACAAGATGGCGGCCGGAGTGAGCTATTTGTATAGGCAGAATGCGGGAGTCAAAAGTCTCGACTTTGGCTTACACGCTTCTCTCACTCCAGTAGTAAGTATGATCTTATACCTTAAATTCTAGCTACATGCCAGAAGCTTTTATAAAAAGAACGCCGTCCTGTGGCCAACGACAAGATGGCGGCCGGAGTGAGCTATTTGTATAGGCAGAATGCGGGAGTCAAAAGTCTCGACTTTGGCTTACACGCTTCTCTCACTCCAGCAGTAAGTATGATCTTATACCCTTAAATTCTAGCTACATGCCAGAAGCTTTTATAAAAAGAACGCCGCCTGTGCCAACGACAAGATGGCGGCCGGAGTGAGCTATTTGTATAGGCAGAATGCGGGAGTCAAAAGTCTCGACTTTGGCTTACACGCTTCTCTCACTCCAGCAGTAAGTATGATCTTATACCTTAAATTCTAGCTACATGCCAGAAGCTTTTATAAAAAGAACGCCGTCCTGTGGCCAACGACAAGATGGCGGCCGGAGTGAGCTATTTGTATAGGCAGAATGCGGGAGTCAAAAGTCTCGACTTGGCTTACACGCTTCTCTCACTCCAGCAGTAAGTATGATCTTATACCCTTAAATTCTAGCTACATGCCAGAAGCTTTTATAAAAAGAACGCCGTCCTGTGGCCAACGACAAGATGGCGGCCGGAGTGAGCTATTTGTATAGGCAGAATGCGGGAGTCAAAAGTCTCGACTTTGGCTTACACGCTTCTCTCACTCCAGCAGTAAGTATGATCTTATACCCTTAAATTCTAGCTACATGCCAGAAGCTTTTATAAAAAGAACGCCGTCCTGTGGCCAACGACAAGATGGCGGCCGGAGTGAGCTATTTGTATAGGCAGAATGCGGGAGTCAAAAGTCTCGACTTTGGCTTACACGCTTCTCTCACTCCAGCAGTAAGTATGATCTTATACCTTAAATTCTAGCTACATGCCAGAAGCTTTTATAAAAAGAACGCCGTCCTGTGGCCAACGACAAGATGGCGGCCGCAGTGAGCTATTTGTATAGGCAGAATGCGGGAGTCAAAAGTCTCGACTTTGGCTTACACGCTTCTCTCACTCCAGCAGTAAGTATGATCTTATACCCTTAAATTCTAGCTACATGCCAGAAGCTTTTATAAAAAGAACGCCGTCCTGTGGCCAACGACAAGATGGCGGCCGCAGTGAGCTATTTGTATAGGCAGAATGCGGGAGTCAAAAGTCTCGACTTTGGCTTACACGCTTCTCTCACTCCAGCAGTAAGTATGATCTTATACCCTTAAATTCTAGCTACATGCCAGAAGCTTTTATAAAAAGAACGCCGTCCTGTGGCCAACGACAAGATGGCGGCCGCAGTGAGCTATTTGTATAGGCAGAATGCGGGAGTCAAAAGTCTCGACTTTGGCTTACACGCTTCTCTCACTCCAGCAGTAAGTATGATCTTATACCCTTAAATTCTAGCTACATGCCAGAAGCTTTTATAAAAAGAACGCCGTCCTGTGGCCAACGACAAGATGGCGGCCGCAGTGAGCTATTTGTATAGGCAGAATGCGGGAGTCAAAAGTCTCGACTTTGGCTTACACGCTCTCTCACTCCAGCAGTAAGTATGATCTTATACCTTAAATTCTAGCTACATGCCAGAAGCTTTTATAAAAAGAACGCCGTCCTGTGGCCAACGACAAGATGGCGGCCGCAGTGAGCTATTTGTATAGGCAGAATGCGGGAGTCAAAAGTCTCGACTTGGCTTACACGCTTCTCTCACTCCAGCAGTAAGTATGATCTTATACCTTAAATTCTAGCTACATGCCAGAAGCTTTTATAAAAAGAACGCCGTCCTGTGGCCAACGACAAGATGGCGGCCGCAGTGAGCTATTTGTATAGGCAGAATGCGGGAGTCAAAAGTCTCGACTTTGGCTTACACGCTTCTCTCACTCCAGCAGTAAGTATGATCTTATACCCTTAAATTCTAGCTACATGCCAGAAGCTTTTATAAAAAGAACGCCGTCCTGTGGCCAACGACAAGATGGCGGCCGCAGTGAGCTATTTGTATAGGCAGAATGCGGGAGTCAAAAGTCTCGACTTTGGCTTACACGCTTCTCTCACTCCAGCAGTAAGTATGATTTATACCCTTAAATTCTAGCTACATGCCAGAAGCTTTTATAAAAAGAACGCCGTCCTGTGGCCAACGACAAGATGGCGGCCGCAGTGAGCTATTTGTATAGGCAGAATGCGGGAGTCAAAAGTCTCGACTTTGGCTTACACGCTTCTCTCACTCCAGCAGTAAGTATGATCTTATACCCTTAAATTCTAGCTACATGCCAGAAGCTTTTATAAAAAGAACGCCGTCCTGTGGCCAACGACAAGATGGCGGCCGCAGTGAGCTATTTGTATAGGCAGAATGCGGGAGTCAAAAGTCTCGACTTTGGCTTACACGCTTCTCTCACTCCAGCAGTAAGTATGATTTATACCCTTAAATTCTAGCTACATGCCAGAAGCTTTTATAAAAAGAACGCCGTCCTGTGGCCAACGACAAGATGGCGGCCGCAGTGAGCTATTTGTATAGGCAGAATGCGGGAGTCAAAAGTCTCGACTTTGGCTTACACGCTTCTCTCACTCCAGCAGTAAGTATGATCTTATACCCTTAAATTCTAGCTACATGCCAGAAGCTTTTATAAAAAGAACGCCGTCCTGTGGCCAACGACAAGATGGCGGCCGCAGTGAGCTATTTGTATAGGCAGAATGCGGGAGTCAAAAGTCTCGACTTTGGCTTACACGCTTCTCTCACTCCAGCAGTAAGTATGATCTTATACCTTAAATTTAGCTACATGCAGAGTCAAAATTCGACTTTAGCTTACACCCTACTCCACTTAGAATTAATTCTAGCTACATGCCAGAAGCTTTTATAAAAAGAACGCCGTCCTGTGGCCAACGACAAGATGGCGGCCGCAGTGAGCTATTTGTATAGGCAGAATGCGGGAGTCAAAAGTCTCGACTTTGGCTTACACGCTTCTCTCACTCCAGCAGTAAGTATGATCTTATACCCTTAAATTCTAGCTACATGCCAGAAGCTTTTATAAAAAGAACGCCGTCCTGTGGCCAACGACAAGATGGCGGCCGCAGTGAGCTATTTGTATAGGCAGAATGCGGGAGTCAAAAGTCTCGACTTTGGCTTACACGCTTCTCTCACTCCAGCAGTAAGTATGATCTTATACCCTTAAATTGTAGCTACATGCCAGAGTCAAAAGTCCGACTTTAGCTTACACGCTCCTCACTCCAGCATAATATGATCTTATACCCTTAAATTCTAGCTACATGCCAGAAGCTTTTATAAAAAGAACGCCGTCCTGTGCCAACGACAAGATGGCGGCCGCAGTGAGCTATTTGTATAGGCAGAATGCGGGAGTCAAAAGTCTCGACTTTGGCTTACACGCTTCTCTCACTCCAGCAGTAAGTATGATCTTATACCCTTAAATTCTAGCTACATGCCAGAAGCTTTTATAAAAAGAACGCCGTCCTGTGGCCAACGACAAGATGGCGGCCGCAGTGAGCTATTTGTATAGGCAGAATGCGGGAGTCAAAAGTCTCGACTTTGGCTTACACGCTTCTCTCACTCCAGCAGTAAGTATGATCTTATACCCTTAAATTCTAGCTACATGCCAGAAGCTTTTATAAAAAGAACGCCGTCCTGTGGCCAACGACAAGATGGCGGCCGCAGTGAGCTATTTGTATAGGCAGAATGCGGGAGTCAAAAGTCTCGACTTTGGCTTACACGCTTCTCTCACTCCAGCAGTAAGTATGATCTTATACCCTTAAATTCTAGCTACATGCCAGAAGCTTTTATAAAAAGAACGCCGTCCTGTGGCCAACGACAAGATGGCGGCCGCAGTGAGCTATTTGTATAGGCAGAATGCGGGAGTCAAAAGTCTCGACTTTGGCTTACACGCTTCTCTCACTCCAGCAGTAAGTATGATCTTATACCTTTAAATTCTAGCTACATGCCAGAAGCTTTTATAAAAAGAACGCCGTCCTGTGGCCAACGACAAGATGGCGGCCGAGTGAGCTATTTGTATAGGCAGAATGCGGGAGTCAAAAGTCTCGACTTTGGCTTACACGCTTCTCTCACTCCAGCAGTAAGTATGATCTTATACCCTTAAATTCTAGCTACATGCCAGAAGCTTTTATAAAAAGAACGCCGTCCTGTGGCCAACGACAAGATGGCGGCCGGCAGTGAGCTATTTGTATAGGCAGAATGCGGGAGTCAAAAGTCTCGACTTTGGCTTACACGCTTCTCTCACTCCAGCAGTAAGTATGATCTTATACCCTTAAATTCTAGCTACATGCCAGAAGCTTTTATAAAAAGAACGCCGTCCTGTGGCCAACGACAAGATGGCGGCCGGAGTGAGCTATTTGTATAGGCAGAATGCGGGAGTCAAAAGTCTCGACTTTGGCTTACACGCTTCTCTCACTCCAGCAGTAAGTATGATCTTATACCCTTAAATTCTAGCTACATGCCAGAAGCTTTTATAAAAAGAACGCCGTCCTGTGGCCAACGACAAGATGGCGGCCGGAGTGAGCTATTTGTATAGGCAGAATGCGGGAGTCAAAAGTCTCGACTTTGGCTTACACGCTTCTCTCACTCCAGCAGTAAGTATGATCTTATACCCTTAAATTCTAGCTACATGCCAGAAGCTTTTATAAAAAGAACGCCGTCCTGTGGCCAACGACAAGATGGCGGCCGGAGTGAGCTATTTGTATAGGCAGAATGCGGGAGTCAAAAGTCTCGACTTTGGCTTACACGCTTCTCTCACTCCAGCAGTAAGTATGATCTTATACCCTTAAATTCTAGCTACATGCCAGAAGCTTTTATAAAAAGAACGCCGTCCTGTGGCCAACGACAAGATGGCGGCCGCAGTGAGCTATTTGTATAGGCAGAATGCGGGAGTCAAAAGTCTCGACTTTGGCTTACACGCTTCTCTCACTCCAGCAGTAAGTATGATCTTATACCCTTAAATTCTAGCTACATGCCAGAAGCTTTTATAAAAAGAACGCCGTCCTGTGGCCAACGACAAGATGGCGGCCGGAGTGAGCTATTTGTATAGGCAGAATGCGGGAGTCAAAAGTCTCGACTTTGGCTTACACGCTTCTCTCACTCCAGCAGTAAGTATGATCTTATACCCTTAAATTCTAGCTACATGCCAGAAGCTTTTATAAAAAGAACGCCGCCTGTGCCAACGACAAGATGGCGGCCGGAGTGAGCTATTTGTATAGGCAGAATGCGGGAGTCAAAAGTCTCGACTTTGGCTTACACGCTTCTCTCACTCCAGCAGTAAGTATGATCTTATACCTTAAATTCTAGCTACATGCCAGAAGCTTTTATAAAAAGAACGCCGCCTGTCGCCAACGACAAGATGGCGGCCGGAGTGAGCTATTTGTATAGGCAGAATGCGGGAGTCAAAAGTCTCGACTTTGGCTTACACGCTTCTCTCACTCCAGCAGTAAGTATGATCTTATACCTTAAATTCTAGCTACATGCCAGAAGCTTTTATAAAAAGAACGCCGTCCTGTGGCCAACGACAAGATGGCGGCCGGAGTGAGCTATTTGTATAGGCAGAATGCGGGAGTCAAAAGTCTCGACTTTGGCTTACACGCTTCTCTCACTCCAGCAGTAAGTATGATCTTATACCCTTAAATTCTAGCTACATGCCAGAAGCTTTTATAAAAAGAACGCCGTCCTGTGGCCAACGACAAGATGGCGGCCGGAGTGAGCTATTTGTATAGGCAGAATGCGGGAGTCAAAAGTCTCGACTTTGGCTTACACGCTTCTCTCACTCCAGCAGTAAGTATGATCTTATACCCTTAAATTCTAGCTACATGCCAGAAGCTTTTATAAAAAGAACGCCGTCCTGTCGCCAACGACAAGATGGCGGCCGGAGTGAGCTATTTGTATAGGCAGAATGCGGGAGTCAAAAGTCTCGACTTTGGCTTACACGCTTCTCTCACTCCAGCAGTAAGTATGATTTATACCTTAAATTTAGCTACATGCCAGAGTCAAAGTCTCGACTTTAGCTTACACGCTCTCTCACTCCAGCAGTAATATGATCTTATACCCTTAAATTCTAGCTACATGCCAGAAGCTTTTATAAAAAGAACGCCGCCTGTCGCCAACGACAAGATGGCGGCCGGAGTGAGCTATTTGTATAGGCAGAATGCGGGAGTCAAAAGTCTCGACTTTGGCTTACACGCTTCTCTCACTCCAGCAGTAAGTATGATCTTATACCCTTAAATTCTAGCTACATGCCAGAAGCTTTTATAAAAAGAACGCCGTCCTGTGGCCAACGACAAGATGGCGGCCGGAGTGAGCTATTTGTATAGGCAGAATGCGGGAGTCAAAAGTCTCGACTTTGGCTTACACGCTTCTCTCACTCCAGCAGTAAGTATGATCTTATACCCTTAAATTCTAGCTACATGCCAGAAGCTTTTATAAAAAGAACGCCGTCCTGTGCCAACGACAAGATGGCGGCCGGAGTGAGCTATTTGTATAGGCAGAATGCGGGAGTCAAAAGTCTCGACTTTGGCTTACACGCTTCTCTCACTCCAGCAGTAAGTATGATCTTATACCCTTAAATTCTAGCTACATGCCAGAAGCTTTTATAAAAAGAACGCCGTCCTGTCGCCAACGACAAGATGGCGGCCGGAGTGAGCTATTTGTATAGGCAGAATGCGGGAGTCAAAGTCTCGACTTTGGCTTACACGCTTCTCTCACTCCAGCAGTAAGTATGATCTTATACCTTAAATTTAGCTACATGCCAGAGTCAAAAGTCTCGACTTTAGCTACACGCTCTCTCACTCCAGCAGTAAGTATGATCTTATACCCTTAAATTCTAGCTACATGCCAGAAGCTTTTATAAAAAGAACGCCGTCCTGTGCCAACGACAAGATGGCGGCCGAGTGAGCTATTTGTATAGGCAGAATGCGGGAGTCAAAAGTCTCGACTTTGGCTTACACGCTTCTCTCACTCCAGCAGTAAGTATGATCTTATACCCTTAAATTCTAGCTACATGCCAGAAGCTTTTATAAAAAGAACGCCGTCCTGTGGCCAACGACAAGATGGCGGCCGGAGTGAGCTATTTGTATAGGCAGAATGCGGGAGTCAAAAGTCTCGACTTTGGCTTACACGCTTCTCTCACTCCAGCAGTAAGTATGATCTTATACCCTTAAATTCTAGCTACATGCCAGAAGCTTTTATAAAAAGAACGCCGTCCTGTGGCCAACGACAAGATGGCGGCCGGAGTGAGCTATTTGTATAGGCAGAATGCGGGAGTCAAAAGTCTCGACTTTGGCTTACACGCTTCTCTCACTCCAGCAGTAAGTATGATCTTATACCCTTAAATTCTAGCTACATGCCAGAAGCTTTTATAAAAAGAACGCCGTCCTGTGGCCAACGACAAGATGGCGGCCGGAGTGAGCTATTTGTATAGGCAGAATGCGGGAGTCAAAAGTCTCGACTTTGGCTTACACGCTTCTCTCACTCCAGCAGTAAGTATGATCTTATACCCTTAAATTCTAGCTACATGCCAGAAGCTTTTATAAAAAGAACGCCGTCCTGTGCCAACGACAAGATGGCGGCCGGAGTGAGCTATTTGTATAGGCAGAATGCGGGAGTCAAAAGTCTCGACTTTGGCTTACACGCTTCTCTCACTCCAGCAGTAAGTATGATCTTATACCCTTAAATTCTAGCTACATGCCAGAAGCTTTTATAAAAAGAACGCCGTCCTGTGGCCAACGACAAGATGGCGGCCGCAGTGAGCTATTTGTATAGGCAGAATGCGGGAGTCAAAAGTCTCGACTTTGGCTTACACGCTTCTCTCACTCCAGCAGTAAGTATGATCTTATACCCTTAAATTCTAGCTACATGCCAGAAGCTTTTATAAAAAGAACGCCGCCTGTGGCCAACGACAAGATGGCGGCCGGAGTGAGCTATTTGTATAGGCAGAATGCGGGAGTCAAAAGTCTCGACTTTGGCTTACACGCTTCTCTCACTCCAGCAGTAAGTATGATCTTATACCCTTAAATTCTAGCTACATGCCAGAAGCTTTTATAAAAAGAACGCCGTCCTGTGGCCAACGACAAGATGGCGGCCGGAGTGAGCTATTTGTATAGGCAGAATGCGGGAGTCAAAAGTCTCGACTTTGGCTTACACGCTTCTCTCACTCCAGCAGTAAGTATGATCTTATACCCTTAAATTCTAGCTACATGCCAGAAGCTTTTATAAAAAGAACGCCGCCTGTCGCCAACGACAAGATGGCGGCCGAGTGAGCTATTTGTATAGGCAGAATGCGGGAGTCAAAAGTCTCGACTTTGGCTTACACGCTTCTCTCACTCCAGCAGTAAGTATGATCTTATACCCTTAAATTCTAGCTACATGCCAGAAGCTTTTATAAAAAGAACGCCGTCCTGTGGCCAACGACAAGATGGCGGCCGCAGTGAGCTATTTGTATAGGCAGAATGCGGGAGTCAAAAGTCTCGACTTTGGCTTACACGCTTCTCTCACTCCAGCAGTAAGTATGATCTTATACCTTAAATTCTAGCTACATGCCAGAAGCTTTTATAAAAAGAACGCCGCCTGTGGCCAACGACAAGATGGCGGCCGGAGTGAGCTATTTGTATAGGCAGAATGCGGGAGTCAAAAGTCTCGACTTTGGCTTACACGCTTCTCTCACTCCAGCAGTAAGTATGATCTTATACCTTTAAATTCTAGCTACATGCCAGAAGCTTTTATAAAAAGAACGCCGTCCTGTGGCCAACGACAAGATGGCGGCCGAGTGAGCTATTTGTATAGGCAGAATGCGGGAGTCAAAGTCTCGACTTTGGCTTACACGCTTCTCTCACTCCAGCAGTAAGTATGATCTTATACCCTTAAATTCTAGCTACATGCCAGAAGCTTTTATAAAAAGAACGCCGCCTGTCGCCAACGACAAGATGGCGGCCGAGTGAGCTATTTGTATAGGCAGAATGCGGGAGTCAAAAGTCTCGACTTTGGCTTACACGCTTCTCTCACTCCAGCAGTAAGTATGATCTTATACCCTTAAATTCTAGCTACATGCCAGAAGCTTTTATAAAAAGAACGCCGTCCTGTGGCCAACGACAAGATGGCGGCCGGCAGTGAGCTATTTGTATAGGCAGAATGCGGGAGTCAAAAGTCTCGACTTTGGCTTACACGCTTCTCTCACTCCAGCAGTAAGTATGATCTTATACCCTTAAATTTAGCTACATGCCAGAGTCAAAAGTCTCGACTTTAGCTTACACGCTCTCTCACTCCAGCAGTAATTATGATCTTATACCCTTAAATTCTAGCTACATGCCAGAAGCTTTTATAAAAAGAACGCCGTCCTGTGGCCAACGACAAGATGGCGGCCGGAGTGAGCTATTTGTATAGGCAGAATGCGGGAGTCAAAAGTCTCGACTTTGGCTTACACGCTTCTCTCACTCCAGCAGTAAGTATGATCTTATACCCTTAAATTCTAGCTACATGCCAGAAGCTTTTATAAAAAGAACGCCGTCCTGTGGCCAACGACAAGATGGCGGCCGCAGTGAGCTATTTGTATAGGCAGAATGCGGGAGTCAAAAGTCTCGACTTTGGCTTACACGCTTCTCTCACTCCAGCAGTAAGTATGATCTTATACCCTTAAATTGTAGCTACATGCCAGAGTCAAAAGTCTCGACTTTAGCTTACACGCTCTCTCACTCCAGCAGTAAGTATGATCTTATACCCTTAAATTCTAGCTACATGCCAGAAGCTTTTATAAAAAGAACGCCGCCTGTGCCAACGACAAGATGGCGGCCGGCAGTGAGCTATTTGTATAGGCAGAATGCGGGAGTCAAAAGTCTCGACTTTGGCTTACACGCTTCTCTCACTCCAGCAGTAAGTATGATCTTATACCCTTAAATTCTAGCTACATGCCAGAAGCTTTTATAAAAAGAACGCCGTCCTGTGGCCAACGACAAGATGGCGGCCGGAGTGAGCTATTTGTATAGGCAGAATGCGGGAGTCAAAAGTCTCGACTTTGGCTTACACGCTTCTCTCACTCCATCAGTAAGTATGATCTTATACCCTTAAATTCTAGCTACATGCCAGAAGCTTTTATAAAAAGAACGCCGCCTTGTGCCAACGACAAGATGGCGGCCGGAGTGAGCTATTTGTATAGGCAGAATGCGGGAGTCAAAAGTCTCGACTTTGGCTTACACGCTTCTCTCACTCCAGCAGTAAGTATGATCTTATACCCTTAAATTCTAGCTACATGCCAGAAGCTTTTATAAAAAGAACGCCGTCCTGTGGCCAACGACAAGATGGCGGCCGAGTGAGCTATTTGTATAGGCAGAATGCGGGAGTCAAAAGTCTCGACTTTGGCTTACACGCTTCTCTCACTCCAGCAGTAAGTATGATCTTATACCCTTAAATTCTAGCTACATGCCAGAAGCTTTTATAAAAAGAACGCCGTCCTGTGGCCAACGACAAGATGGCGGCCGGAGTGAGCTATTTGTATAGGCAGAATGCGGGAGTCAAAAGTCTCGACTTTGGCTTACACGCTTCTCTCACTCCAGCAGTAAGTATGATCTTATACCCTTAAATTCTAGCTACATGCCAGAAGCTTTTATAAAAAGAACGCCGCCTGTGGCCAACGACAAGATGGCGGCCGGAGTGAGCTATTTGTATAGGCAGAATGCGGGAGTCAAAAGTCTCGACTTTGGCTTACACGCTTCTCTCACTCCAGCAGTAATTTTTTTTTTTAGTAATAATAATCTCACTTTTTAATCTCTCACTCCAGCAGTAAGTATGATCTTATACCCTTAAATTCTAGCTACATGCCAGAAGCTTTTATAAAAAGAACGCCGTCCTGTGGCCAACGACAAGATGGCGGCCGCAGTGAGCTATTTGTATAGGCAGAATGCGGGAGTCAAAAGTCTCGACTTTGGCTTACACGCTTCTCTCACTCCAGCAGTAAGTATGATCTTATACCCTTAAATTCTAGCTACATGCCAGAAGCTTTTATAAAAAGAACGCCGTCCTGTGGCCAACGACAAGATGGCGGCCGGAGTGAGCTATTTGTATAGGCAGAATGCGGGAGTCAAAAGTCTCGACTTTGGCTTACACGCTTCTCTCACTCCAGCAGTAAGTATGATCTTATACCCTTAAATTCTAGCTACATGCCAGAAGCTTTTATAAAAAGAACGCCGTCCTGTGGCCAACGACAAGATGGCGGCCGCAGTGAGCTATTTGTATAGGCAGAATGCGGGAGTCAAAAGTCTCGACTTTGGCTTACACGCTTCTCTCACTCCAGCAGTAAGTATGATCTTATACCCTTAAATTCTAGATACATGCCAGAAGCTTTTATAAAAAGAACGCCGCCTGTCGCCAACGACAAGATGGCGGCCGGAGTGAGCTATTTGTATAGGCAGAATGCGGGAGTCAAAGTCTCGACTTTGGCTTACACGCTTCTCTCACTCCAGCAGTAAGTATGATCTTATACCCTTAAATTGTAGCTAGCTCATCGACTAGCTTACACGCTTCTCACTCAGCATAATATGATCTTATACCCTTAAATTCTAGCTACATGCCAGAAGCTTTTATAAAAAGAACGCCGCCTGTGCCAACGACAAGATGGCGGCCGAGTGAGCTATTTGTATAGGCAGAATGCGGGAGTCAAAAGTCTCGACTTTGGCTTACACGCTTCTCTCACTCCAGCAGTAAGTATGATCTTATACCCTTAAATTCTAGCTACATGCCAGAAGCTTTTATAAAAAGAACGCCGCCTTGTCGCCAACGACAAGATGGCGGCCGGAGTGAGCTATTTGTATAGGCAGAATGCGGGAGTCAAAAGTCTCGACTTTGGCTTACACGCTTCTCTCACTCCAGCAGTAAGTATGATCTTATACCCTTAAATTCTAGCTACATGCCAGAAGCTTTTATAAAAAGAACGCCGTCCTGTGGCCAACGACAAGATGGCGGCCGCAGTGAGCTATTTGTATAGGCAGAATGCGGGAGTCAAAAGTCTCGACTTTGGCTTACACGCTTCTCTCACTCCAGCAGTAAGTATGATCTTATACCCTTAAATTCTAGCTACATGCCAGAAGCTTTTATAAAAAGAACGCCGCCTTGTCGCCAACGACAAGATGGCGGCCGAGTGAGCTATTTGTATAGGCAGAATGCGGGAGTCAAAAGTCTCGACTTTGGCTTACACGCTTCTCTCACTCCAGCAGTAAGTATGATCTTATACCTTAAATTAGCTACATGCAGAGTCAAAATCTCGACTTTAGCTTACACGCTCTCTCACTCCAGCAGTAATATGATCTTATACCCTTAAATTCTAGCTACATGCCAGAAGCTTTTATAAAAAGAACGCCGCCTGTGGCCAACGACAAGATGGCGGCCGAGTGAGCTATTTGTATAGGCAGAATGCGGGAGTCAAAGTCTCGACTTTGGCTTACACGCTTCTCTCACTCCAGCAGTAAGTATGATCTTATACCCTTAAATTTAGCTACATGCCAGAGTCAAAAGTCTCGACTTTGCTTACACGCTCTCTCACTCCAGCAGTAATATGATCTTATACCCTTAAATTCTAGCTACATGCCAGAAGCTTTTATAAAAAGAACGCCGCCTGTGGCCAACGACAAGATGGCGGCCGGAGTGAGCTATTTGTATAGGCAGAATGCGGGAGTCAAAAGTCTCGACTTTGGCTTACACGCTTCTCTCACTCCAGCAGTAAGTATGATCTTATACCCTTAAATTCTAGCTACATGCCAGAAGCTTTTATAAAAAGAACGCCGTCCTGTGGCCAACGACAAGATGGCGGCCGGAGTGAGCATTTGTATAGGCAGAATGCGGGAGTCAAAAGTCTCGACTTTGGCTTACACGCTTCTCTCACTCCAGCAGTAAGTATGATCTTATACCCTTAAATTCTAGCTACATGCCAGAAGCTTTTATAAAAAGAACGCCGCCTGTCGCCAACGACAAGATGGCGGCGGAGTGAGCTATTTCTATAGGCAGAATGCGGGAGTCAAAGTCTCGACTTTGGCTTACACGCTTCTCTCACTCCAGCAGTAAGTATGATCTTATACCCTTAAATTGTAGCTACATGCCAGAGTCAAAAGTCTCACTTTAGCTTACACGCTACTCTCACTCCAGCAGTAATATGATCTTATACCCTTAAATTCTAGCTACATGCCAGAAGCTTTTATAAAAAGAACGCCGCCTGTCGCCAACGACAAGATGGCGGCCGGAGTGAGCTATTTGTATAGGCAGAATGCGGGAGTCAAAAGTCTCGACTTTGGCTTACACGCTTCTCTCACTCCAGCAGTAAGTATGATCTTATACCCTTAAATTCTAGCTACATGCCAGAAGCTTTTATAAAAAGAACGCCGTCCTGTGGCCAACGACAAGATGGCGGCCGGAGTGAGCATTTGTATAGGCAGAATGCGGGAGTCAAAAGTCTCGACTTTGGCTTACACGCTTCTCTCACTCCATCAGTAAGTATGATCTTATACCCTTAAATTCTAGATACATGCCAGAAGCTTTTATAAAAAGAACGCCGCCTTGTCGCCAACGACAAGATGGCGGCCGGAGTGAGCTATTTGTATAGGCAGAATGCGGGAGTCAAAAGTCTCGACTTTGGCTTACACGCTTCTCTCACTCCAGCAGTAAGTATGATCTTATACCCTTAAATTTAGCTACATGCCAGAGTCAAAAGTCTCGACTTTAGCTTACACGCTCTCTCACTCCAGCAGTAATTATGATCTTATACCCTTAAATTCTAGCTACATGCCAGAAGCTTTTATAAAAAGAACGCCGCCTGTGGCCAACGACAAGATGGCGGCCGGAGTGAGCTATTTGTATAGGCAGAATGCGGGAGTCAAAAGTCTCGACTTTGGCTTACACGCTTCTCTCACTCCACAGTAAGTATGATCTTATACCCTTAAATTCTAGATACATGCCAGAAGCTTTTATAAAAAGAACGCCGTCCTGTGGCCAACGACAAGATGGCGGCCGCAGTGAGCTATTTGTATAGGCAGAATGCGGGAGTCAAAAGTCTCGACTTTGGCTTACACGCTTCTCTCACTCCAGCAGTAAGTATGATCTTATACCCTTAAATTTAGCTACATGCCAGAGTCAAAAGTCTCGACTTTAGCTTACACGCTCTCTCACTCCAGCAGTAAGTATGATCTTATACCCTTAAATTCTAGCTACATGCCAGAAGCTTTTATAAAAAGAACGCCGTCCTGTGGCCAACGACAAGATGGCGGCCGCAGTGAGCTATTTGTATAGGCAGAATGCGGGAGTCAAAAGTCTCGACTTTGGCTTACACGCTTCTCTCACTCCAGCAGTAAGTATGATCTTATACCCTTAAATTCTAGCTACATGCCAGAAGCTTTTATAAAAAGAACGCCGTCCTGTGGCCAACGACAAGATGGCGGCCGAGTGAGCTATTTGTATAGGCAGAATGCGGGAGTCAAAAGTCTCGACTTTGGCTTACACGCTTCTCTCACTCCATCAGTAAGTATGATCTTATACCCTTAAATTCTAGATACATGCCAGAAGCTTTTATAAAAAGAACGCCGCCTTGTCGCCAACGACAAGATGGCGGCGGAGTGAGCTATTTCTATAGGCAGAATGCGGGAGTCAATAGTCTCGACTTTGGCTTACACGCTTCTCTCACTCCAGCAGTAAGTATGATCTTATACCCTTAAATTGTAGCTACATGCCAGAGTCAAAAGTCTCGACTTTAGCTTACACGCTACTCTCACTCCAGCAGTAATATGATCTTATACCCTTAAATTCTAGCTACATGCCAGAAGCTTTTATAAAAAGAACGCCGCCTTGTCGCCAACGACAAGATGGCGGCCGGAGTGAGCTATTTGTATAGGCAGAATGCGGGAGTCAAAAGTCTCGACTTTGGCTTACACGCTTCTCTCACTCCAGCAGTAAGTATGATCTTATACCCTTAAATTCTAGCTACATGCCAGAAGCTTTTATAAAAAGAACGCCGTCCTGTGGCCAACGACAAGATGGCGGCCGGAGTGAGCTATTTGTATAGGCAGAATGCGGGAGTCAAAAGTCTCGACTTTGGCTTACACGCTTCTCTCACTCCAGCAGTAAGTATGATCTTATACCCTTAAATTCTAGATACATGCCAGAAGCTTTTATAAAAAGAACGCCGCCTTGTCGCCAACGACAAGATGGCGGCCGGAGTGAGCTATTTGTATAGGCAGAATGCGGGAGTCAAAAGTCTCGACTTTGGCTTACACGCTTCTCTCACTCCAGCAGTAAGTATGATCTTATACCCTTAAATTCTAGATACATGCCAGAAGCTTTTATAAAAAGAACGCCGCCTTGTCGCCAACGACAAGATGGCGGCTGGAGTGAGCTATTTCTATAGGCAGAATGCGGGAGTCAATAGTCTCGACTTTGGCTTACACGCTTCTCTCACTCCAGCAGTAAGTATGATCTTATACCCTTAAATTGTAGCTACATGCCAGAGTCAAAAGTCTCGACTTTAGCTTACACGCTACTCTCACTCCAGCAGTAATTATGATCTTATACCCTTAAATTCTAGCTACATGCCAGAAGCTTTTATAAAAAGAACGCCGCCTTGTCGCCAACGACAAGATGGCGGCCGGAGTGAGCTATTTGTATAGGCAGAATGCGGGAGTCAAAAGTCTCGACTTTGGCTTACACGCTTCTCTCACTCCAGCAGTAAGTATGATCTTATACCCTTAAATTCTAGCTACATGCCAGAAGCTTTTATAAAAAGAACGCCGTCCTGTGGCCAACGACAAGATGGCGGCCGGAGTGAGCGATTTGTATAGGCAGAATGCGGGAGTCAAAAGTCTCGACTTTGGCTTACACGCTTCTCTCACTCCATCAGTAAGTATGATCTTATACCCTTAAATTCTAGATACATGCCAGAAGCTTTTATAAAAGAACGCCGCCTTGTCGCCAACGACAAGATGGCGGCCGGAGTGAGCTATTTGTATAGGCAGAATGCGGGAGTCAAAAGTCTCGACTTTGGCTTACACGCTTCTCTCACTCCAGCAGTAAGTATGATCTTATACTTAAATTCTAGCTACATGCCAGAAGCTTTTATAAAAGAACGCCGCCTGTCGCCAACGACAAGATGGCGGCGGAGTGAGCTATTTGTATAGGCAGAATGCGGGAGTCAAAGTCTCGACTTTGGCTTACACGCTTCTCTCACTCCAGCAGTAAGTATGATCTTATACCCTTAAATTCTAGCTACATGCCAGAAGCTTTTATAAAAAGAACGCCGCCTTGTCGCCAACGACAAGATGGCGGCCGGAGTGAGCTATTTGTATAGGCAGAATGCGGGAGTCAAAAGTCTCGACTTTGGCTTACACGCTTCTCTCACTCCAGCAGTAAGTATGATCTTATACCCTTAAATTCTAGTACATGCCAGAAGCTTTTATAAAAAGAACGCCGCCTGTCGCCAACGACAAGATGGCGGCTGGAGTGAGCTATTTCTATAGGCAGAATGCGGGAGTCAATAGTCTCGACTTTGGCTTACACGCTTCTCTCACTCCAGCAGTAAGTATGATCTTATACCCTTAAATTAGTACATGCCAGAGTCAAAAGTCTCGACTTTAGCTTACACGCTACTCTCACTCCAGCAGTAATTATGATCTTATACCCTTAAATTCTAGCTACATGCCAGAAGCTTTTATAAAAAGAACGCCGCCTGTCGCCAACGACAAGATGGCGGCCGGAGTGAGCTATTTTATAGGCAGAATGCGGGAGTCAATAGTCTCGACTTTGGCTTACACGCTTCTCTCACTCCAGCAGTAAGTATGATCTTATACCCCTTAAATTCTAGCTACATGCCAGAAGCTTTTATAAAAAGAACGCCGCCTTGTCGCCAACGACAAGATGGCGGCCGGAGTGAGCTATTTGTATAGGCAGAATGCGGGAGTCAAAAGTCTCGACTTTGGCTTACACGCTTCTCTCACTCCAGCAGTAAGTATGATCTTATACCCTTAAATTCTAGCTACATGCCAGAAGCTTTTATAAAAAGAACGCCGTCCTGTGGCCAACGACAAGATGGCGGCCGGAGTGAGCTATTTGTATAGGCAGAATGCGGGAGTCAAAAGTCTCGACTTTGGCTTACACGCTTCTCTCACTCCATCAGTAAGTATGATCTTATACCCTTAAATTCTAGATACATGCCAGAAGCTTTTATAAAAAGAACGCCGCCTTGTCGCCAACGACAAGATGGCGGCCGGAGTGAGCTATTTGTATAGGCAGAATGCGGGAGTCAAAAGTCTCGACTTTGGCTTACACGCTTCTCTCACTCCAGCAGTAAGTATGATCTTACAAATTTAAATTCTAGCTACATGCCAGAAGCTTTTATAAAAAGAACGCCGCCTTGTCGCCAACGACAAGATGGCGGCTGGAGTGAGCTATTTGTATAGGCAGAATGCGGGAGTCAATAGTCTCGACTTTGGCTTACACGCTTCTCTCACTCCAGCAGTAAGTATGATCTTATACCCTTAAATTCTAGATACATGCCAGAAGCTTTTATAAAAAGAACGCCGCCTTGTCGCCAACGACAAGATGGCGGCCGGAGTGATCTATTTGTATAGGCAGAATGCGGGAGTCAAAAGTCTCGACTTTGGCTTACACGCTTCTCTCACTCCAGCAGTAAGTATGATCTTATACCCTTAAATTCTAGATGCATGCCAGAAGCTTTTATAAAAAGAACGCCGCCTTGTCGCCAACGACAAGATGGCGGCTGGAGTGAGCTATTTCTATAGGCAGAATGCGGGAGTCAATAGTCTCGACTTTGGCTTACACGCTTCTCTCACTCCAGCAGTAAGTATGATCTTATACCCTTAAATTGTAGCTACATGCCAGAGTCAAAAGTCTCGACTTTAGCTTACACGCTACTCTCACTCCAGCAGTAATTATGATCTTATACCCTTAAATTCTAGCTACATGCCAGAAGCTTTTATAAAAAGAACGCCGCCTTGTCGCCAACGACAAGATGGCGGCCGGAGTGAGCTATTTGTATAGGCAGAATGCGGGAGTCAAAAGTCTCGACTTTGGCTTACACGCTTCTCTCACTCCAGCAGTAAGTATGATCTTATACCCTTAAATTCTAGCTACATGCCAGAAGCTTTTATAAAAAGAACGCCGCCTGTCGCCAACGACAAGATGGCGGCCGGAGTGAGCTATTTGTATAGGCAGAATGCGGGAGTCAAAAGTCTCGACTTTGGCTTACACGCTTCTCTCACTCCAGCAGTAAGTATGATCTTATACCCTTAAATTCTAGCTACATCCAGAAGCTTTTATAAAAAGAACGCCGTCCTGTGGCCAACGACAAGATGGCGGCCGGAGTGAGCTATTTCTATAGGCAGAATGCGGGAGTCAAAGTCTCGACTTTGGCTTACACGCTTCTCTCACTCCAGCAGTAAGTATGATCTTATACCCTTAAATTTAGCTACATGCCAGAGTCAAAAGTCTCGACTTTAGCTTACACGCTACTCTCACTCCAGCAGTAATTATGATCTTATACCCTTAAATTCTAGCTACATGCCAGAAGCTTTTATAAAAAGAACGCCGCCTTGTCGCCAACGACAAGATGGCGGCCGGAGTGAGCTATTTCTATAGGCAGAATGCGGGAGTCAATAGTCTCGACTTTGGCTTACACGCTTCTCTCACTCCAGCAGTAAGTATGATCTTATACCCTTAAATTGTAGCTACATGCCAGAGTCAAAAGTCTCGACTTTAGCTTACACGCTACTCTCACTCCAGCAGTAATTATGATCTTATACCCTTAAATTCTAGCTACATGCCAGAAGCTTTTATAAAAAGAACGCCGCCTTGTCGCCAACGACAAGATGGCGGCCGGAGTGAGCTATTTGTATAGGCAGAATGCGGGAGTCAAAAGTCTCGACTTTGGCTTACACGCTTCTCTCACTCCAGCAGTAAGTATGATCTTATACCCTTAAATTCTAGCTACATACCAGAAGCTTTTATAAAAAGAACGCCGTCCTGTGGCCAACGACAAGATGGCGGCCGGAGTGAGCGATTTGTATAGGCAGAATGCGGGAGTCAAAAGTCTCGACTTTGGCTTACACGCTTCTCTCACTCCATCAGTAAGTATGATCTTATACCCTTAAATTCTAGATACATGCCAGAAGCTTTTATAAAAAGAACGCCGCCTTGTCGCCAACGACAAGATGGCGGCCGGAGTGAGCTATTTGTATAGGCAGAATGCGGGAGTCAAAAGTCTCGACTTTGGCTTACACGCTTCTCTCACTCCAGCAGTAAGTATGATCTTACAAATTTAAATTCTAGCTACATGCCAGAAGCTTTTATAAAAAGAACGCCGCCTTGTCGCCAACGACAAGATGGCGGCTGGAGTGAGCTATTTGTATAGGCAGAATGCGGGAGTCAATAGTCTCGACTTTGGCTTACACGCTTCTCTCACTCCAGCAGTAAGTATGATCTTATACCCTTAAATTCTAGATACATGCCAGAAGCTTTTATAAAAAGAACGCCGCCTTGTCGCCAACGACAAGATGGCGGCCGGAGTGATCTATTTGTATAGGCAGAATGCGGGAGTCAAAAGTCTCGACTTTGGCTTACACGCTTCTCTCACTCCAGCAGTAAGTATGATCTTATACCCTTAAATTCTAGATGCATGCCAGAAGCTTTTATAAAAAGAACGCCGCCTTGTCGCCAACGACAAGATGGCGGCTGGAGTGAGCTATTTCTATAGGCAGAATGCGGGAGTCAATAGTCTCGACTTTGGCTTACACGCTTCTCTCACTCCAGCAGTAAGTATGATCTTATACCCTTAAATTGTAGCTACATGCCAGAGTCAAAAGTCTCGACTTTAGCTTACACGCTACTCTCACTCCAGCAGTAATTATGATCTTATACCCTTAAATTCTAGCTACATGCCAGAAGCTTTTATAAAAGAACGCCGCCTTGTCGCCAACGACAAGATGGCGGCCGGAGTGAGCTATTTGTATAGGCAGAATGCGGGAGTCAAAAGTCTCGACTTTGGCTTACACGCTTCTCTCACTCCAGCAGTAAGTATGATCTTATACCCTTAAATTCTAGATGCATGCCAGAAGCTTTTATAAAAAGAACGCCGCCTTGTCGCCAACGACAAGATGGCGGCTGGAGTGAGCTATTTCTATAGGCAGAATGCGGGAGTCAATAGTCTCGACTTTGGCTTACACGCTTCTCTCACTCCAGCAGTAAGTATGATCTTATACCCTTAAATTGTAGCTACATGCAGAGTCAAAAGTCTCGACTTTAGCTTACACGCTACTCTCACTCCAGCAGTAATTATGATCTTATACCCTTAAATTCTAGCTACATGCCAGAAGCTTTTATAAAAAGAACGCCGCCTTGTCGCCAACGACAAGATGGCGGCCGGAGTGAGCTATTTGTATAGGCAGAATGCGGGAGTCAAAAGTCTCGACTTTGGCTTACACGCTTCTCTCACTCCAGCAGTAAGTATGATCTTATACCCTTAAATTCTAGCTACATGCCAGAAGCTTTTATAAAAAGAACGCCGTCCTGTGGCCAACGACAAGATGGCGGCCGGAGTGAGCGATTTGTATAGGCAGAATGCGGGAGTCAAAAGTCTCGACTTTGGCTTACACGCTTCTCTCACTCCATCAGTAAGTATGATCTTATACCCTTAAATTCTAGATACATGCCAGAAGCTTTTATAAAAAGAACGCCGCCTTGTCGCCAACGACAAGATGGCGGCTGGAGTGAGCTATTTCTATAGGCAGAATGCGGGAGTCAATAGTCTCGACTTTGGCTTACACGCTTCTCTCACTCCAGCAGTAAGTATGATCTTATACCCTTAAATTGTAGCTACATGCCAGAGTCAAAAGTCTCGACTTTAGCTTACACGCTACTCTCACTCCAGCAGTAATTATGATCTTATACCCTTAAATTCTAGCTACATGCCAGAAGCTTTTATAAAAAGAACGCCGCCTTGTCGCCAACGACAAGATGGCGGCCGGAGTGAGCTATTTGTATAGGCAGAATGCGGGAGTCAAAAGTCTCGACTTTGGCTTACACGCTTCTCTCACTCCAGCAGTAAGTATGATCTTATACCCTTAAATTCTAGATGCATGCCAGAAGCTTTTATAAAAAGAACGCCGCCTTG
This sequence comes from Nasonia vitripennis, assembly GCF_009193385.2. Lineage (NCBI taxonomy): Eukaryota > Metazoa > Arthropoda > Insecta > Hymenoptera > Pteromalidae > Nasonia > Nasonia vitripennis. The sequence continues at coordinate 24,526 of NW_022279692.1, forward strand.
TCGCCAACGACAAGATGGCGGCTGGAGTGAGCTATTTCTATAGGCAGAATGCGGGAGTCAATAGTCTCGACTTTGGCTTACACGCTTCTCTCACTCCAGCAGTAAGTATGATCTTATACCTTAATTGTAGCTACATGCAGAGTCAAAAGTCTCGACTTAGCTTACACGCTATCTCACTCCAGTATATGATTTTACCCTTAAATTCTAGCTACATGCCAGAAGCTTTATAAAAAGAACGCCGCCTTGTCGCCAACGACAAGATGGCGGCCGGAGTGAGCTATTTGTATAGGCAGAATGCGGGAGTCAAAAGTCTCGACTTTGGCTTACACGCTTCTCTCACTCCATCAGTAAGTATGATCTTATACCCTTAAATTCTAGATACATGCCAGAAGCTTTTATAAAAAGAACGCCGCCTTGTCGCCAACGACAAGATGGCGGCTGGAGTGAGCTATTTCTATAGGCAGAATGCGGGAGTCAATAGTCTCGACTTTGGCTTACACGCTTCTCTCACTCCAGCAGTAAGTATGATCTTATACCCTTAAATTGTAGCTACATGCCAGAGTCAAAAGTCTCGACTTTAGCTTACACGCTACTCTCACTCCAGCAGTAATTATGATCTTATACCCTTAAATTCTAGCTACATGCCAGAAGCTTTTATAAAAAGAACGCCGCCTTGTCGCCAACGACAAGATGGCGGCCGGAGTGAGCTATTTGTATAGGCAGAATGCGGGAGTCAAAAGTCTCGACTTTGGCTTACACGCTTCTCTCACTCCAGCAGTAAGTATGATCTTATACCCTTAAATTCTAGCTACATACCAGAAGCTTTTATAAAAAGAACGCCGTCCTGTGGCCAACGACAAGATGGCGGCCGGAGTGAGCGATTTGTATAGGCAGAATGCGGGAGTCAAAAGTCTCGACTTTGGCTTACACGCTTCTCTCACTCCATCAGTAAGTATGATCTTATACCCTTAAATTCTAGATACATGCCAGAAGCTTTTATAAAAAGAACGCCGCCTTGTCGCCAACGACAAGATGGCGGCCGGAGTGAGCTATTTGTATAGGCAGAATGCGGGAGTCAAAAGTCTCGACTTTGGCTTACACGCTTCTCTCACTCCAGCAGTAAGTATGATCTTACAAATTTAAATTCTAGCTACATGCCAGAAGCTTTTATAAAAAGAACGCCGCCTTGTCGCCAACGACAAGATGGCGGCGGAGTGAGCTATTTGTATAGGCAGAATGCGGGAGTCAATAGTCTCGACTTTGGCTTACACGCTTCTCTCACTCCAGCAGTAAGTATGATCTTATACCCTTAAATTCTAGATACATGCCAGAAGCTTTTATAAAAAGAACGCCGCCTTGTCGCCAACGACAAGATGGCGGCCGGAGTGATCTATTTGTATAGGCAGAATGCGGGAGTCAAAAGTCTCGACTTTGGCTTACACGCTTCTCTCACTCCAGCAGTAAGTATGATCTTATACCCTTAAATTCTAGATGCATGCCAGAAGCTTTTATAAAAAGAACGCCGCCTTGTCGCCAACGACAAGATGGCGGCTGGAGTGAGCTATTTCTATAGGCAGAATGCGGGAGTCAATAGTCTCGACTTTGGCTTACACGCTTCTCTCACTCCAGCAGTAAGTATGATCTTATACCCTTAAATTGTAGCTACATGCCAGAGTCAAAAGTCTCGACTTTAGCTTACACGCTACTCTCACTCCAGCAGTAATTATGATCTTATACCCTTAAATTCTAGCTACATGCCAGAAGCTTTTATAAAAAGAACGCCGCCTTGTCGCCAACGACAAGATGGCGGCCGGAGTGAGCTATTTGTATAGGCAGAATGCGGGAGTCAAAAGTCTCGACTTTGGCTTACACGCTTCTCTCACTCCAGCAGTAAGTATGATCTTATACCTTAAATTCTAGATACATGCCAGAAGCTTTTATAAAAAGAACGCCGCCTTGTCGCCAACGACAAGATGGCGGCCGGAGTGAGCTATTTCTATAGGCAGAATGCGGGAGTCAATAGTCTCGACTTTGGCTTACACGCTTCTCTCACTCCAGCAGTAAGTATGATCTTATACCCTTAAATTGTAGCTACATGCCAGAGTCAAAAGTCTCGACTTTAGCTTACACGCTACTCTCACTCCAGCAGTAATTATGATCTTATACCTTAAATTCTAGCTACATGCCAGAAGCTTTTATAAAAAGAACGCCGCCTTGTCGCCAACGACAAGATGGCGGCCGGAGTGAGCTATTTGTATAGGCAGAATGCGGGAGTCAAAAGTCTCGACTTTGGCTTACACGCTTCTCTCACTCCAGCAGTAAGTATGATCTTATACCCTTAAATTCTAGCTACATGCCAGAAGCTTTTATAAAAAGAACGCCGTCCTGTGGCCAACGACAAGATGGCGGCCGGAGTGAGCGATTTGTATAGGCAGAATGCGGGAGTCAAAAGTCTCGACTTTGGCTTACACGCTTCTCTCACTCCATCAGTAAGTATGATCTTATACCCTTAAATTCTAGATACATGCCAGAAGCTTTTATAAAAAGAACGCCGCCTTGTCGCCAACGACAAGATGGCGGCTGGAGTGAGCTATTTCTATAGGCAGAATGCGGGAGTCAATAGTCTCGACTTTGGCTTACACGCTTCTCTCACTCCAGCAGTAAGTATGATCTTATACCCTTAAATTGTAGCTACATGCCAGAGTCAAAAGTCTCGACTTTAGCTTACACGCTACTCTCACTCCAGCAGTAATTATGATCTTATACCCTTAAATTCTAGCTACATGCCAGAAGCTTTTATAAAAAGAACGCCGCCTTGTCGCCAACGACAAGATGGCGGCCGGAGTGAGCTATTTGTATAGGCAGAATGCGGGAGTCAAAAGTCTCGACTTTGGCTTACACGCTTCTCTCACTCCAGCAGTAAGTATGATCTTATACCCTTAAATTCTAGCTACATGCCAGAAGCTTTTATAAAAAGAACGCCGTCCTGTGGCCAACGACAAGATGGCGGCCGGAGTGAGCGATTTGTATAGGCAGAATGCGGGAGTCAAAAGTCTCGACTTTGGCTTACACGCTTCTCTCACTCCATCAGTAAGTATGATCTTATACCCTTAAATTCTAGATACATGCCAGAAGCTTTTATAAAAAGAACGCCGCCTTGTCGCCAACGACAAGATGGCGGCCGGAGTGAGCTATTTGTATAGGCAGAATGCGGGAGTCAAAAGTCTCGACTTTGGCTTACACGCTTCTCTCACTCCAGCAGTAAGTATGATCTTACAAATTTAAATTCTAGCTACATGCCAGAAGCTTTTATAAAAAGAACGCCGCCTTGTCGCCAACGACAAGATGGCGGCCGGAGTGAGCTATTTGTATAGGCAGAATGCGGGAGTCAAAGTCTCGACTTTGGCTTACACGCTTCTCTCACTCCAGCAGTAAGTATGATCTTATACCCTTAAATTCTAGATACATGCCAGAAGCTTTTATAAAAAGAACGCCGCCTTGTCGCCAACGACAAGATGGCGGCCGGAGTGAGCTATTTGTATAGGCAGAATGCGGGAGTCAAAAGTCTCGACTTTGGCTTACACGCTTCTCTCACTCCAGCAGTAAGTATGATCTTATACCTTAAATTCTAGATACATGCCAGAAGCTTTTATAAAAAGAACGCCGCCTTGTCGCCAACGACAAGATGGCGGCTGGAGTGAGCTATTTGTATAGGCAGAATGCGGGAGTCAATAGTCTCGACTTTGGCTTACACGCTTCTCTCACTCCAGCAGTAAGTATATTTTCTTAAATTTATACATCAAGTCATTTTTAGCTTCAGACTCCATGCAGTAATTATGATCTTATACCCTTAAATTCTAGCTACATGCCAGAAGCTTTTATAAAAAGAACGCCGCCTTGTCGCCAACGACAAGATGGCGGCCGGAGTGAGCTATTTGTATAGGCAGAATGCGGGAGTCAAAAGTCTCGACTTTGGCTTACACGCTTCTCTCACTCCAGCAGTAAGTATGATCTTATACCCTTAAATTCTAGATACATGCCAGAAGCTTTTATAAAAAGAACGCCGCCTTGTCGCCAACGACAAGATGGCGGCCGGAGTGAGCTATTTGTATAGGCAGAATGCGGGAGTCAATAGTCTCGACTTTGGCTTACACGCTTCTCTCACTCCAGCAGTAAGTATGATCTTATACCCTTAAATTGTAGCTACATGCCAGAGTCAAAAGTCTCGACTTTAGCTTACACGCTACTCTCACTCAGCAGTAATTATGATCTTATACCCTTAAATTCTAGCTACATGCCAGAAGCTTTTATAAAAAGAACGCCGCCTTGTCGCCAACGACAAGATGGCGGCCGGAGTGAGCTATTTGTATAGGCAGAATGCGGGAGTCAAAAGTCTCGACTTTGGCTTACACGCTTCTCTCACTCCAGCAGTAAGTATGATCTTATACCTTAAATTCTAGCTACATGCCAGAAGCTTTTATAAAAAGAACGCCGTCCTGTGGCCAACGACAAGATGGCGGCCGGAGTGAGCATTTGTATAGGCAGAATGCGGGAGTCAAAAGTCTCGACTTTGGCTTACACGCTTCTCTCACTCCATCAGTAAGTATGATCTTATACCCTTAAATTCTAGTACATGCCAGAAGCTTTTATAAAAAGAACGCCGCCTTGTCGCCAACGACAAGATGGCGGCCGGAGTGAGCTATTTGTATAGGCAGAATGCGGGAGTCAAAAGTCTCGACTTTGGCTTACACGCTTCTCTCACTCCAGCAGTAAGTATGATCTTACAAATTAAATTCTAGCTACATGCCAGAAGCTTTTATAAAAAGAACGCCGCCTTGTCGCCAACGACAAGATGGCGGCCGGAGTGAGCTATTTGTATAGGCAGAATGCGGGAGTCAAAAGTCTCGACTTTGGCTTACACGCTTCTCTCACTCCAGCAGTAAGTATGATCTTATACCCTTAAATTCTAGATACATGCCAGAAGCTTTTATAAAAAGAACGCCGCCTTGTCGCCAACGACAAGATGGCGGCCGGAGTGAGCTATTTGTATAGGCAGAATGCGGGAGTCAAAAGTCTCGACTTTGGCTTACACGCTTCTCTCACTCCAGCAGTAAGTATGATCTTACAATTAAATTCTAGATACATGCCAGAAGCTTTTATAAAAAGAACGCCGCCTTGTCGCCAACGACAAGATGGCGGCTGGAGTGAGCTATTTGTATAGGCAGAATGCGGGAGTCAAAGTCTCGACTTTGGCTTACACGCTTCTCTCACTCCAGCAGTAAGTATGATCTTATACCCTTAAATTGTAGCTACATGCCAGAGTCAAAAGTCTCGACTTTAGCTTACACGCTACTCTCACTCCAGCAGTAATTATGATCTTATACCCTTAAATTCTAGCTACATGCCAGAAGCTTTTATAAAAAGAACGCCGCCTTGTCGCCAACGACAAGATGGCGGCCGGAGTGAGCTATTTGTATAGGCAGAATGCGGGAGTCAAAAGTCTCGACTTTGGCTTACACGCTTCTCTCACTCCAGCAGTAAGTATGATCTTATACTTAAATTCTAGTACATGCCAGAAGCTTTTATAAAAAGAACGCCGCCTGTCGCCAACGACAAGATGGCGGCCGGAGTGAGCATTTGTATAGGCAGAATGCGGGAGTCAAAAGTCTCGACTTTGGCTTACACGCTTCTCTCACTCCAGCAGTAAGTATGATCTTATACCCTTAAATTCTAGATGCATGCCAGAAGCTTTTATAAAAAGAACGCCGCCTTGTCGCCAACGACAAGATGGCGGCTGGAGTGAGCTATTTCTATAGGCAGAATGCGGGAGTCAATAGTCTCGACTTTGGCTTACACGCTTCTCTCACTCCAGCAGTAAGTATGATCTTATACCCTTAAATTGTAGCTACATGCCAGAGTCAAAAGTCTCGACTTTAGCTTACACGCTACTCTCACTCCAGCAGTAATTATGATCTTATACCCTTAAATTCTAGCTACATGCCAGAAGCTTTTATAAAAAGAACGCCGCCTTGTCGCCAACGACAAGATGGCGGCCGGAGTGAGCTATTTGTATAGGCAGAATGCGGGAGTCAAAAGTCTCGACTTTGGCTTACACGCTTCTCTCACTCCAGCAGTAAGTATGATCTTACAAATTTAAATTCTAGCTACATGCCAGAAGCTTTTATAAAAAGAACGCCGCCTTGTCGCCAACGACAAGATGGCGGCTGGAGTGAGCTATTTGTATAGGCAGAATGCGGGAGTCAATAGTCTCGACTTTGGCTTACACGCTTCTCTCACTCCAGCAGTAAGTATGATCTTATACCCTTAAATTCTAGATACATGCCAGAAGCTTTTATAAAAAGAACGCCGCCTTGTCGCCAACGACAAGATGGCGGCTGGAGTGAGCTATTTGTATAGGCAGAATGCGGGAGTCAATAGTCTCGACTTTGGCTTACACGCTTCTCTCACTCCAGCAGTAAGTATGATCTTATACCCTTAAATTCTAGATACATGCCAGAAGCTTTTATAAAAAGAACGCCGCCTTGTCGCCAACGACAAGATGGCGGCCGGAGTGAGCTATTTGTATAGGCAGAATGCGGGAGTCAAAAGTCTCGACTTTGGCTTACACGCTTCTCTCACTCCAGCAGTAAGTATGATCTTATACCCTTAAATTCTAGATGCATGCCAGAAGCTTTTATAAAAAGAACGCCGCCTTGTCGCCAACGACAAGATGGCGGCTGGAGTGAGCTATTTCTATAGGCAGAATGCGGGAGTCAATAGTCTCGACTTTGGCTTACACGCTTCTCTCACTCCAGCAGTAAGTATGATCTTATACCCTTAAATTGTAGCTACATGCCAGAGTCAAAAGTCTCGACTTTAGCTTACACGCTACTCTCACTCCAGCAGTAATTATGATCTTATACCCTTAAATTCTAGCTACATGCCAGAAGCTTTTATAAAAAGAACGCCGCCTTGTCGCCAACGACAAGATGGCGGCCGGAGTGAGCTATTTGTATAGGCAGAATGCGGGAGTCAAAAGTCTCGACTTTGGCTTACACGCTTCTCTCACTCCAGCAGTAAGTATGATCTTATACCCTTAAATTCTAGCTACATGCCAGAAGCTTTTATAAAAAGAACGCCGCCTTGTCGCCAACGACAAGATGGCGGCTGGAGTGAGCTATTTGTATAGGCAGAATGCGGGAGTCAATAGTCTCGACTTTGGCTTACACGCTTCTCTCACTCCAGCAGTAAGTATGATCTTATACCCTTAAATTCTAGATACATGCCAGAAGCTTTTATAAAAAGAACGCCGCCTTGTCGCCAACGACAAGATGGCGGCCGGAGTGATCTATTTGTATAGGCAGAATGCGGGAGTCAAAAGTCTCGACTTTGGCTTACACGCTTCTCTCACTCCAGCAGTAAGTATGATCTTATACCCTTAAATTCTAGATGCATGCCAGAAGCTTTTATAAAAAGAACGCCGCCTTGTCGCCAACGACAAGATGGCGGCTGGAGTGAGCTATTTCTATAGGCAGAATGCGGGAGTCAATAGTCTCGACTTTGGCTTACACGCTTCTCTCACTCCAGCAGTAAGTATGATCTTATACCCTTAAATTGTAGCTACATGCCAGAGTCAAAAGTCTCGACTTTGGCTTACACGCTTCTCTCACTCCAGCAGTAAGTATGATCTTATACCCTTAAATTCTAGCTACATGCCAGAAGCTTTTATAAAAAGAACGCCGCCTTGTCGCCAACGACAAGATGGCGGCCGGAGTGAGCTATTTGTATAGGCAGAATGCGGGAGTCAAAAGTCTCGACTTTGGCTTACACGCTTCTCTCACTCCAGCAGTAAGTATGATCTTACAAATTAAATTCTAGCTACATGCCAGAAGCTTTTATAAAAAGAACGCCGCCTTGTCGCCAACGACAAGATGGCGGCCGGAGTGAGCTATTTGTATAGGCAGAATGCGGGAGTCAAAAGTCTCGACTTTGGCTTACACGCTTTTCTCACTCCAGCAGTAAGTATGATCTTACAAATTTAAATTCTAGCTACATGCCAGAAGCTTTTATAAAAAGAACGCCGCCTTGTCGCCAACGACAAGATGGCGGCTGGAGTGAGCTATTTGTATAGGCAGAATGCGGGAGTCAATAGTCTCGACTTTGGCTTACACGCTTCTCTCACTCCAGCAGTAAGTATGATCTTATACCCTTAAATTCTAGATACATGCCAGAAGCTTTTATAAAAAGAACGCCGCCTTGTCGCCAACGACAAGATGGCGGCCGGAGTGATCTATTTGTATAGGCAGAATGCGGGAGTCAAAAGTCTCGACTTTGGCTTACACGCTTCTCTCACTCCAGCAGTAAGTATGATCTTATACCCTTAAATTCTAGATGCATGCCAGAAGCTTTTATAAAAAGAACGCCGCCTTGTCGCCAACGACAAGATGGCGGCTGGAGTGAGCTATTTCTATAGGCAGAATGCGGGAGTCAATAGTCTCGACTTTGGCTTACACGCTTCTCTCACTCCAGCAGTAAGTATGATCTTATACCCTTAAATTGTAGCTACATGCCAGAGTCAAAAGTCTCGACTTTGGCTTACACGCTTCTCTCACTCCAGCAGTAAGTATGATCTTATACCCTTAAATTCTAGCTACATGCCAGAAGCTTTTATAAAAAGAACGCCGCCTTGTCGCCAACGACAAGATGGCGGCCGGAGTGAGCTATTTGTATAGGCAGAATGCGGGAGTCAAAAGTCTCGACTTTGGCTTACACGCTTCTCTCACTCCAGTAGTAAGTATGATCTTACAAAATTAAATTCTAGATACATGCCAGAAGCTTTTATAAAAAGAACGCCGCCTTGTCGCCAACGACAAGATGGCGGCCGGAGTGAGCTATTTGTATAGGCAGAATGCGGGAGTCAAAAGTCTCGACTTTGGCTTACACGCTTCTCTCACTCCAGTAGTAAGTATGATCTTACAAATTTAAATTCTAGCTACATGCCAGAATCTTTTATAAAAAGAACGCCGCCTTGTCGCCAACGACGAGATGGCGGCTGGAGTGAGCGATTTGTATAGGCAGAATGCGGGAGTCAAAAGTCTCGACTTTGGCTTACACGCTTTTCTCACTCCAGCAGTAAGTATGATCTTACAAATTTAAATTCTAGCTACATGCCAGAAGCTTTTATAAAAAGAACGCCGTAATGTGGCCAACGACAAGATGGCGACCGGAGTGAGCTATTTGTATAGGCAGAATGCGGGAGTCAAAAGTCTTGACTTTGGCTTACACGCTTCTCTCACTCTAGTAGTAAGTATGATCTTATACCCTTAAATTCCAGCTACATGCCAGAAGCTTTTATAAAAAGAACGCCGTCCTGTGGCCAACGACAAGATGGCGGCCGGAGTGAGCTATTTGTATAGGCAGAATGCGGGAGTCAAAAGTCTTGACTTTGGCTTACACGCTTCTCTCACTCCAGTAGTAAGTATGATCTTACAAAATTAAATTCTAGCTACATGCCAGAAGCTTTTATAAAAAGAACGCCGTCCTGTGGCCAACGACAAGATGGCGGCCGGAGTGAGCGATTTGTATAGGCAGAATGCGGGAGTCAAAAGTCTCGACTTTGGCTTACACGCTTCTCTCACTCCATCAGTAAGTATGATCTTACAAAATTAAATTCTAGATACATGCCAGAAGCTTTTATAAAAAGAACGCCGCCTTGTCGCCAACGACAAGATGGCGGCCGGAGTGAGCTATTTGTATAGGCAGAATGCGGGAGTCAAAAGTCTCGACTTTGGCTTACACGCTTCTCTCACTCCAGCAGTAAGTATGATCTTATACCCTTAAATTCTAGATGCATGCCAGAAGCTTTTATAAAAAGAACGCCGCCTTGTCGCCAACGACAAGATGGCGGCTGGAGTGAGCTATTTCTATAGGCAGAATGCGGGAGTCAATAGTCTCGACTTTGGCTTACACGCTTCTCTCACTCCAGCAGTAAGTATGATCTTATACCCTTAAATTGTAGCTACATGCCAGAGTCAAAAGTCTCGACTTTAGCTTACACGCTACTCTCACTCCAGCAGTAATTATGATCTTATACCCTTAAATTCTAGCTACATGCCAGAAGCTTTTATAAAAAGAACGCCGCCTTGTCGCCAACGACGAGATGGCGGCTGGAGTGAGCGATTTGTATAGGCAGAATGCGGGAGTCAAAAGTCTCGACTTTGGCTTACACGCTTCTCTCACTCCAGCAGTAAGTATGATCTTACAAATTTAAATTCTAGCTACATGCCAGAAGCTTTTATAAAAAGAACGCCGCCTTGTCGCCAACGACAAGATGGCGGCTGGAGTGAGCTATTTGTATAGGCAGAATGCGGGAGTCAATAGTCTCGACTTTGGCTTACACGCTTCTCTCACTCCAGCAGTAAGTATGATCTTATACCCTTAAATTCTAGATACATGCCAGAAGCTTTTATAAAAAGAACGCCGCCTTGTCGCCAACGACAAGATGGCGGCCGGAGTGATCTATTTGTATAGGCAGAATGCGGGAGTCAAAAGTCTCGACTTTGGCTTACACGCTTCTCTCACTCCAGCAGTAAGTATGATCTTATACCCTTAAATTCTAGATGCATGCCAGAAGCTTTTATAAAAAGAACGCCGCCTTGTCGCCAACGACAAGATGGCGGCTGGAGTGAGCTATTTCTATAGGCAGAATGCGGGAGTCAATAGTCTCGACTTTGGCTTACACGCTTCTCTCACTCCAGCAGTAAGTATGATCTTATACCCTTAAATTGTAGCTACATGCCAGAGTCAAAAGTCTCGACTTTAGCTTACACGCTACTCTCACTCCAGCAGTAATTATGATCTTATACCCTTAAATTCTAGCTACATGCCAGAAGCTTTTATAAAAAGAACGCCGCCTTGTCGCCAACGACAAGATGGCGGCCGGAGTGAGCTATTTGTATAGGCAGAATGCGGGAGTCAAAAGTCTCGACTTTGGCTTACACGCTTTTCTCACTCCAGCAGTAAGTATGATCTTACAAATTTAAATTCTAGCTACATGCCAGAAGCTTTTATAAAAAGAACGCCGCCTTGTCGCCAACGACAAGATGGCGGCTGGAGTGAGCTATTTGTATAGGCAGAATGCGGGAGTCAATAGTCTCGACTTTGGCTTACACGCTTCTCTCACTCCAGCAGTAAGTATGATCTTATACCCTTAAATTCTAGATACATGCCAGAAGCTTTTATAAAAAGAACGCCGCCTTGTCGCCAACGACAAGATGGCGGCCGGAGTGATCTATTTGTATAGGCAGAATGCGGGAGTCAAAAGTCTCGACTTTGGCTTACACGCTTCTCTCACTCCAGCAGTAAGTATGATCTTATACCCTTAAATTCTAGATGCATGCCAGAAGCTTTTATAAAAAGAACGCCGCCTTGTCGCCAACGACAAGATGGCGGCTGGAGTGAGCTATTTCTATAGGCAGAATGCGGGAGTCAATAGTCTCGACTTTGGCTTACACGCTTCTCTCACTCCAGCAGTAAGTATGATCTTATACCCTTAAATTGTAGCTACATGCCAGAGTCAAAAGTCTCGACTTTAGCTTACACGCTACTCTCACTCCAGCAGTAATTATGATCTTATACCCTTAAATTCTAGCTACATGCCAGAAGCTTTTATAAAAAGAACGCCGCCTTGTCGCCAACGACAAGATGGCGGCCGGAGTGAGCTATTTGTATAGGCAGAATGCGGGAGTCAAAAGTCTCGACTTTGGCTTACACGCTTCTCTCACTCCAGTAGTAAGTATGATCTTACAAAATTAAATTCTAGATACATGCCAGAAGCTTTTATAAAAAGAACGCCGCCTTGTCGCCAACGACAAGATGGCGGCCGGAGTGAGCTATTTGTATAGGCAGAATGCGGGAGTCAAAAGTCTCGACTTTGGCTTACACGCTTCTCTCACTCCAGTAGTAAGTATGATCTTACAAATTTAAATTCTAGCTACATGCCAGAATCTTTTATAAAAAGAACGCCGCCTTGTCGCCAACGACGAGATGGCGGCTGGAGTGAGCGATTTGTATAGGCAGAATGCGGGAGTCAAAAGTCTCGACTTTGGCTTACACGCTTTTCTCACTCCAGCAGTAAGTATGATCTTACAAATTTAAATTCTAGCTACATGCCAGAAGCTTTTATAAAAAGAACGCCGTAATGTGGCCAACGACAAGATGGCGACCGGAGTGAGCTATTTGTATAGGCAGAATGCGGGAGTCAAAAGTCTTGACTTTGGCTTACACGCTTCTCTCACTCTAGTAGTAAGTATGATCTTATACCCTTAAATTCCAGCTACATGCCAGAAGCTTTTATAAAAAGAACGCCGTCCTGTGGCCAACGACAAGATGGCGGCCGGAGTGAGCTATTTGTATAGGCAGAATGCGGGAGTCAAAAGTCTTGACTTTGGCTTACACGCTTCTCTCACTCCAGTAGTAAGTATGATCTTACAAATTTAAATTCTAGCTACATGCCAGAATCTTTTATAAAAAGAACGCCGCCTTGTCGCCAACGACGAGATGGCGGCTGGAGTGAGCGATTTGTATAGGCAGAATGCGGGAGTCAAAAGTCTCGACTTTGGCTTACACGCTTTTCTCACTCCAGCAGTAAGTATGATCTTACAAATTTAAATTCTAGCTACATGCCAGAAGCTTTTATAAAAAGAACGCCGTATGTGGCCAACGACAAGATGGCGACCGGAGTGAGCTATTTGTATAGGCAGAATGCGGGAGTCAAAAGTCTTGACTTTGGCTTACACGCTTCTCTCACTCTAGTAGTAAGTATGATCTTATACCCTTAAATTCCAGCTACATGCCAGAAGCTTTTATAAAAAGAACGCCGTCCTGTGGCCAACGACAAGATGGCGGCCGGAGTGAGCTATTTGTATAGGCAGAATGCGGGAGTCAAAAGTCTTGACTTTGGCTTACACGCTTCTCTCACTCCAGTAGTAAGTATGATCTTACAAAATTAAATTCTAGCTACATGCCAGAAGCTTTTATAAAAAGAACGCCGTCCTGTGGCCAACGACAAGATGGCGGCCGGAGTGAGCTATTTGTATAGGCAGAATGCGGGAGTCAAAAGTCTTGAATGTGGCTTACACGCTTCTCTCACTCCAGTAGTAGTAAGTATGATCTTACAAATTTAAATTCTAGCTACATGCCAGAAGCTTTTATAAAAAGAACGCCGTAATGTGGCCAACGACAAGATGGCGACCGGAGTGAGCTATTTGTATAGGCAGAATGCGGGAGTCAAAAGTCTTGAATGTGGCTTACACGCTTCTCTCACTCCAGTAGTAAGTATGATCTTACAAATTTAAATTCTAGCTACATGCCAGAAGCTTTTATAAAAAGAGCGCCGTAATGTGGCCAACGACAAGATGGCGACCGGAGTGAGCTATTTGTATAGGCAGAATGCGGGAGTCAAAAGTCTTGACTTTGGCTTACACGCTTCTCTCACTCCAGTAGTAAGTATGATCTTATACCCTTAAATTCCAGCTACATGCCAGAAGCTTTTATAAAAAGAACGCCGTCCTGTGGCCAACGACAAGATGGCGGCCGGAGTGAGCTATTTGTATAGGCAGAATGCGGGAGTCAAAAGTCTCGACTTTGGCTTACACGCTTCTTTCACTCCAGCAGTAAGTATGATCTTACAAATTTAAATTCTAGCTACATGCCAGAAGCTTTTATAAAAAGAACGCCGCCTTGTCGCCAACGACAAGATGGCGGCTGGAGTGAGCTATTTGTATAGGCAGAATGCGGGAGTCAATAGTCTCGACTTTGGCTTACACGCTTCTCTCACTCCAGCAGTAAGTATGATCTTATACCCTTAAATTCTAGATACATGCCAGAAGCTTTTATAAAAAGAACGCCGCCTTGTCGCCAACGACAAGATGGCGGCCGGAGTGATCTATTTGTATAGGCAGAATGCGGGAGTCAAAAGTCTCGACTTTGGCTTACACGCTTCTCTCACTCCAGCAGTAAGTATGATCTTATACCCTTAAATTCTAGATGCATGCCAGAAGCTTTTATAAAAAGAACGCCGCCTTGTCGCCAACGACAAGATGGCGGCTGGAGTGAGCTATTTCTATAGGCAGAATGCGGGAGTCAATAGTCTCGACTTTGGCTTACACGCTTCTCTCACTCCAGCAGTAAGTATGATCTTATACCCTTAAATTGTAGCTACATGCCAGAGTCAAAAGTCTCGACTTTAGCTTACACGCTACTCTCACTCCAGCAGTAATTATGATCTTATACCCTTAAATTCTAGCTACATGCCAGAAGCTTTTATAAAAAGAACGCCGCCTTGTCGCCAACGACGAGATGGCGGCTGGAGTGAGCGATTTGTATAGGCAGAATGCGGGAGTCAAAAGTCTCGACTTTGGCTTACACGCTTCTCTCACTCCAGCAGTAAGTATGATCTTACAAATTTAAATTCTAGCTACATGCCAGAAGCTTTTATAAAAAGAACGCCGCCTTGTCGCCAACGACAAGATGGCGGCTGGAGTGAGCTATTTGTATAGGCAGAATGCGGGAGTCAATAGTCTCGACTTTGGCTTACACGCTTCTCTCACTCCAGCAGTAAGTATGATCTTATACCCTTAAATTCTAGATACATGCCAGAAGCTTTTATAAAAAGAACGCCGCCTTGTCGCCAACGACAAGATGGCGGCCGGAGTGATCTATTTGTATAGGCAGAATGCGGGAGTCAAAAGTCTCGACTTTGGCTTACACGCTTCTCTCACTCCAGCAGTAAGTATGATCTTATACCCTTAAATTCTAGATGCATGCCAGAAGCTTTTATAAAAAGAACGCCGCCTTGTCGCCAACGACAAGATGGCGGCTGGAGTGAGCTATTTCTATAGGCAGAATGCGGGAGTCAATAGTCTCGACTTTGGCTTACACGCTTCTCTCACTCCAGCAGTAAGTATGATCTTATACCCTTAAATTGTAGCTACATGCCAGAGTCAAAAGTCTCGACTTTAGCTTACACGCTACTCTCACTCCAGCAGTAATTATGATCTTATACCCTTAAATTCTAGCTACATGCCAGAAGCTTTTATAAAAAGAACGCCGCCTTGTCGCCAACGACAAGATGGCGGCCGGAGTGAGCTATTTGTATAGGCAGAATGCGGGAGTCAAAAGTCTCGACTTTGGCTTACACGCTTTTCTCACTCCAGCAGTAAGTATGATCTTACAAATTTAAATTCTAGCTACATGCCAGAAGCTTTTATAAAAAGAACGCCGCCTTGTCGCCAACGACAAGATGGCGGCTGGAGTGAGCTATTTGTATAGGCAGAATGCGGGAGTCAATAGTCTCGACTTTGGCTTACACGCTTCTCTCACTCCAGCAGTAAGTATGATCTTATACCCTTAAATTCTAGATACATGCCAGAAGCTTTTATAAAAAGAACGCCGCCTTGTCGCCAACGACAAGATGGCGGCCGGAGTGATCTATTTGTATAGGCAGAATGCGGGAGTCAAAAGTCTCGACTTTGGCTTACACGCTTCTCTCACTCCAGCAGTAAGTATGATCTTATACCCTTAAATTCTAGATGCATGCCAGAAGCTTTTATAAAAAGAACGCCGCCTTGTCGCCAACGACAAGATGGCGGCTGGAGTGAGCTATTTCTATAGGCAGAATGCGGGAGTCAATAGTCTCGACTTTGGCTTACACGCTTCTCTCACTCCAGCAGTAAGTATGATCTTATACCCTTAAATTGTAGCTACATGCCAGAGTCAAAAGTCTCGACTTTAGCTTACACGCTACTCTCACTCCAGCAGTAATTATGATCTTATACCCTTAAATTCTAGCTACATGCCAGAAGCTTTTATAAAAAGAACGCCGCCTTGTCGCCAACGACAAGATGGCGGCCGGAGTGAGCTATTTGTATAGGCAGAATGCGGGAGTCAAAAGTCTCGACTTTGGCTTACACGCTTCTCTCACTCCAGTAGTAAGTATGATCTTACAAAATTAAATTCTAGCTACATGCCAGAAGCTTTTATAAAAAGAACGCCGCCTTGTCGCCAACGACAAGATGGCGGCCGGAGTGAGCTATTTGTATAGGCAGAATGCGGGAGTCAAAAGTCTCGACTTTGGCTTACACGCTTCTCTCACTCCAGTAGTAAGTATGATCTTACAAATTTAAATTCTAGCTACATGCCAGAATCTTTTATAAAAAGAACGCCGCCTTGTCGCCAACGACGAGATGGCGGCTGGAGTGAGCGATTTGTATAGGCAGAATGCGGGAGTCAAAAGTCTCGACTTTGGCTTACACGCTTTTCTCACTCCAGCAGTAAGTATGATCTTACAAATTTAAATTCTAGCTACATGCCAGAAGCTTTTATAAAAAGAACGCCGTAATGTGGCCAACGACAAGATGGCGACCGGAGTGAGCTATTTGTATAGGCAGAATGCGGGAGTCAAAAGTCTTGACTTTGGCTTACACGCTTCTCTCACTCTAGTAGTAAGTATGATCTTATACCCTTAAATTCCAGCTACATGCCAGAAGCTTTTATAAAAAGAACGCCGTCCTGTGGCCAACGACAAGATGGCGGCCGGAGTGAGCTATTTGTATAGGCAGAATGCGGGAGTCAAAAGTCTTGACTTTGGCTTACACGCTTCTCTCACTCCAGTAGTAAGTATGATCTTACAAAATTAAATTCTAGCTACATGCCAGAAGCTTTTATAAAAAGAACGCCGTCCTGTGGCCAACGACAAGATGGCGGCCGGAGTGAGCTATTTGTATAGGCAGAATGCGGGAGTCAAAAGTCTTGAATGTGGCTTACACGCTTCTCTCACTCCAGTAGTAGTAAGTATGATCTTACAAATTTAAATTCTAGCTACATGCCAGAAGCTTTTATAAAAAGAACGCCGTAATGTGGCCAACGACAAGATGGCGACCGGAGTGAGCTATTTGTATAGGCAGAATGCGGGAGTCAAAAGTCTTGAATGTGGCTTACACGCTTCTCTCACTCCAGTAGTAAGTATGATCTTACAAATTTAAATTCTAGCTACATGCCAGAAGCTTTTATAAAAAGAGCGCCGTAATGTGGCCAACGACAAGATGGCGACCGGAGTGAGCTATTTGTATAGGCAGAATGCGGGAGTCAAAAGTCTTGACTTTGGCTTACACGCTTCTCTCACTCCAGTAGTAAGTATGATCTTATACCCTTAAATTCCAGCTACATGCCAGAAGCTTTTATAAAAAGAACGCCGTCCTGTGGCCAACGACAAGATGGCGGCCGGAGTGAGCTATTTGTATAGGCAGAATGCGGGAGTCAAAAGTCTTGACTTTGGCTTACACGCTTCTCTCACTCCAGTAGTAAGTATGATCTTACAAAATTAAATTCTAGATACATGCCAGAAGCTTTTATAAAAAGAACGCCGCCTTGTCGCCAACGACAAGATGGCGGCCGGAGTGAGCGATTTGTATAGGCAGAATGCGGGAGTCAAAAGTCTCGACTTTGGCTTACACGCTTCTCTCACTCCATCAGTAAGTATGATCTTATACCCTTAAATTCTAGATACATGCCAGAAGCTTTTATAAAAAGAACGCCGCCTTGTCGCCAACGACAAGATGGCGGCCGGAGTGAGCTATTTGTATAGGCAGAATGCGGGAGTCAAAAGTCTCGACTTTGGCTTACACGCTTCTCTCACTCCAGTAGTAAGTATGATCTTACAAAATTAAATTCTAGATACATGCCAGAAGCTTTTATAAAAAGAACGCCGCCTTGTCGCCAACGACAAGATGGCGGCCGGAGTGAGCTATTTGTATAGGCAGAATGCGGGAGTCAAAAGTCTCGACTTTGGCTTACACGCTTCTCTCACTCCAGCAGTAAGTATGATCTTATACCCTTAAATTGTAGCTACATGCCAGAGTCAAAAGTCTCGACTTTAGCTTACACGCTACTCTCACTCCAGCAGTAATTATGATCTTATACCCTTAAATTCTAGCTACATGCCAGAAGCTTTTATAAAAAGAACGCCGCCTTGTCGCCAACGACAAGATGGCGGCCGGAGTGAGCTATTTGTATAGGCAGAATGCGGGAGTCAAAAGTCTCGACTTTGGCTTACACGCTTCTCTCACTCCAGTAGTAAGTATGATCTTACAAAATTAAATTCTAGATACATGCCAGAAGCTTTTATAAAAAGAACGCCGCCTTGTCGCCAACGACAAGATGGCGGCCGGAGTGAGCTATTTGTATAGGCAGAATGCGGGAGTCAAAAGTCTCGACTTTGGCTTACACGCTTCTCTCACTCCAGTAGTAAGTATGATCTTACAAATTTAAATTCTAGCTACATGCCAGAATCTTTTATAAAAAGAACGCCGCCTTGTCGCCAACGACGAGATGGCGGCTGGAGTGAGCGATTTGTATAGGCAGAATGCGGGAGTCAAAAGTCTCGACTTTGGCTTACACGCTTCTCTCACTCCAGCAGTAAGTATGATCTTACAAATTTAAATTCTAGCTACATGCCAGAAGCTTTTATAAAAAGAACGCCGT
The DNA here is from genome assembly GCF_009193385.2 of Nasonia vitripennis. Classification (NCBI taxonomy): domain Eukaryota; kingdom Metazoa; phylum Arthropoda; class Insecta; order Hymenoptera; family Pteromalidae; genus Nasonia; species Nasonia vitripennis. The sequence continues at coordinate 43,066 of NW_022279692.1, forward strand.
AATGTGGCCAACGACAAGATGGCGACCGGAGTGAGCTATTTGTATAGGCAGAATGCGGGAGTCAAAAGTCTTGACTTTGGCTTACACGCTTCTCTCACTCCAGTAGTAAGTATGATCTTATACCCTTAAATTCCAGCTACATGCCAGAAGCTTTTATAAAAAGAACGCCGTCCTGTGGCCAACGACAAGATGGCGGCCGGAGTGAGCTATTTGTATAGGCAGAATGCGGGAGTCAAAAGTCTTGACTTTGGCTTACACGCTTCTCTCACTCCAGTAGTAAGTATGATCTTACAAAATTAAATTCTAGATACATGCCAGAAGCTTTTATAAAAAGAACGCCGCCTTGTCGCCAACGACAAGATGGCGGCCGGAGTGAGCGATTTGTATAGGCAGAATGCGGGAGTCAAAAGTCTCGACTTTGGCTTACACGCTTCTCTCACTCCATCAGTAAGTATGATCTTATACCCTTAAATTCTAGATACATGCCAGAAGCTTTTATAAAAAGAACGCCGCCTTGTCGCCAACGACAAGATGGCGGCCGGAGTGAGCTATTTGTATAGGCAGAATGCGGGAGTCAAAAGTCTCGACTTTGGCTTACACGCTTCTCTCACTCCAGTAGTAAGTATGATCTTACAAAATTAAATTCTAGATACATGCCAGAAGCTTTTATAAAAAGAACGCCGCCTTGTCGCCAACGACAAGATGGCGGCCGGAGTGAGCTATTTGTATAGGCAGAATGCGGGAGTCAAAAGTCTCGACTTTGGCTTACACGCTTCTCTCACTCCAGCAGTAAGTATGATCTTATACCTTAAATGTAGCTACATGCCAGAGTCAAAGTCTCGACTTTGCTTACACGCTACTTCACTCCAGCAGTAATTATGATTATACCCTTAAATTCTAGCTACATGCCAGAAGCTTTTATAAAAAGAACGCCGCCTTGTCGCCAACGACAAGATGGCGGCCGGAGTGAGCTATTTGTATAGGCAGAATGCGGGAGTCAAAAGTCTCGACTTTGGCTTACACGCTTCTCTCACTCCAGTAGTAAGTATGATCTTACAAAATTAAATTCTAGATACATGCCAGAAGCTTTTATAAAAAGAACGCCGCCTTGTCGCCAACGACAAGATGGCGGCCGGAGTGAGCTATTTGTATAGGCAGAATGCGGGAGTCAAAAGTCTCGACTTTGGCTTACACGCTTCTCTCACTCCAGTAGTAAGTATGATCTTACAAATTTAAATTCTAGCTACATGCCAGAATCTTTTATAAAAAGAACGCCGCCTTGTCGCCAACGACGAGATGGCGGCTGGAGTGAGCGATTTGTATAGGCAGAATGCGGGAGTCAAAAGTCTCGACTTTGGCTTACACGCTTTTCTCACTCCAGCAGTAAGTATGATCTTACAAATTTAAATTCTAGCTACATGCCAGAAGCTTTTATAAAAAGAACGCCGTTGTGGCCAACGACAAGATGGCGACCGGAGTGAGCTATTTGTATAGGCAGAATGCGGGAGTCAAAAGTCTGACTTTGGCTTACACGCTTCTCTCACTCTAGTAGTAAGTATGATCTTATACCCTTAAATTCCAGCTACATGCCAGAAGCTTTATAAAAAGAACGCCGTCCTGTGGCCAACGACAAGATGGCGGCCGGAGTGAGCTATTTGTATAGGCAGAATGCGGGAGTCAAAAGTCTTGACTTTGGCTTACACGCTTCTCTCACTCCAGTAGTAAGTATGATCTTACAAAATTAAATTCTAGCTACATGCCAGAAGCTTTTATAAAAAGAACGCCGCCTGTGGCCAACGACAAGATGGCGGCCGGAGTGAGCTATTTGTATAGGCAGAATGCGGGAGTCAAAAGTCTCGAATTGGCTTACACGCTTCTCTCACTCCAGTAGTAAGTATGATCTTACAAATTTAAATTCTAGCTACATGCCAGAAGCTTTTATAAAAAGAACGCCGTTGTGCCAACGACAAGATGGCGACCGGAGTGAGCTATTTGTATAGGCAGAATGCGGGAGTCAAAAGTCTTGAATGTGGCTTACACGCTTCTCTCACTCCAGTAGTAAGTATGATCTTACAAATTTAAATTCTAGCTACATGCCAGAAGCTTTTATAAAAAGACGCCGTTGTGGCCAACGACAAGATGGCGACCGGAGTGAGCTATTTGTATAGGCAGAATGCGGGAGTCAAAAGTCTTGACTTTGGCTTACACGCTTCTCTCACTCCAGTAGTAAGTATGATCTTATACCCTTAAATTCCAGCTACATGCCAGAAGCTTTTATAAAAAGAACGCCGTCCTGTGGCCAACGACAAGATGGCGGCCGGAGTGAGCTATTTGTATAGGCAGAATGCGGGAGTCAAAAGTCTTGACTTTGGCTTACACGCTTCTCTCACTCCAGTAGTAAGTATGATCTTACAAAATTAAATTCTAGATACATGCCAGAAGCTTTTATAAAAAGAACGCCGCCTTGTCGCCAACGACAAGATGGCGGCCGGAGTGAGCGATTTGTATAGGCAGAATGCGGGAGTCAAAAGTCTCGACTTTGGCTTACACGCTTCTCTCACTCCATCAGTAAGTATGATCTTATACCCTTAAATTCTAGATACATGCCAGAAGCTTTTATAAAAAGAACGCCGCCTTGTCGCCAACGACAAGATGGCGGCCGGAGTGAGCTATTTGTATAGGCAGAATGCGGGAGTCAAAAGTCTCGACTTTGGCTTACACGCTTCTCTCACTCCAGTAGTAAGTATGATCTTACAAAATTAAATTCTAGATACATGCCAGAAGCTTTTATAAAAAGAACGCCGCCTTGTCGCCAACGACAAGATGGCGGCCGGAGTGAGCTATTTGTATAGGCAGAATGCGGGAGTCAAAAGTCTCGACTTTGGCTTACACGCTTCTCTCACTCCAGTAGTAAGTATGATCTTACAAAATTAAATTCTAGATACATGCCAGAAGCTTTTATAAAAAGAACGCCGCCTTGTCGCCAACGACAAGATGGCGGCCGGAGTGAGCTATTTGTATAGGCAGAATGCGGGAGTCAAAAGTCTCGACTTTGGCTTACACGCTTCTCTCACTCCAGTAGTAAGTATGATCTTACAAATTTAAATTCTAGCTACATGCCAGAATCTTTTATAAAAAGAACGCCGCCTTGTCGCCAACGACAAGATGGCGGCTGGAGTGAGCGATTTGTATAGGCAGAATGCGGGAGTCAAAAGTCTCGACTTTGGCTTACACGCTTCTTTCACTCCAGCAGTAAGTATGATCTTACAAATTTAAATTCTAGCTACATGCCAGAAGCTTTTATAAAAAGAACGCCGCCTTGTCGCCAACGACAAGATGGCGGCTGGAGTGAGCTATTTGTATAGGCAGAATGCGGGAGTCAATAGTCTCGACTTTGGCTTACACGCTTCTCTCACTCCAGCAGTAAGTATGATCTTATACCCTTAAATTCTAGATACATGCCAGAAGCTTTTATAAAAAGAACGCCGCCTTGTCGCCAACGACAAGATGGCGGCCGGAGTGATCTATTTGTATAGGCAGAATGCGGGAGTCAAAAGTCTCGACTTTGGCTTACACGCTTCTCTCACTCCAGCAGTAAGTATGATCTTATACCTTAAATTCTAGATGCATGCCAGAAGCTTTTATAAAAAGAACGCCGCCTTGTCGCCAACGACAAGATGGCGGCTGGAGTGAGCTATTTCTATAGGCAGAATGCGGGAGTCAATAGTCTCGACTTTGGCTTACACGCTTCTCTCACTCCAGCAGTAGATAAAAAGTAGTAAGTATGATCTTTACCAAATTTATTTAAATTCTAGCTACATGCCAGAAGCTTTTATAAAAGAACGCCGCCTTGTCGCCAACGACAAGATGGCGGCCGGAGTGAGCTATTTGTATAGGCAGAATGCGGGAGTCAAAAGTCTCGACTTTGGCTTACACGCTTTTCTCACTCCAGCAGTAAGTATGATCTTACAAATTTAAATTCTAGCTACATGCCAGAAGCTTTTATAAAAAGAACGCCGCCTTGTCGCCAACGACAAGATGGCGGCTGGAGTGAGCTATTTGTATAGGCAGAATGCGGGAGTCAAAAGTCTCGACTTTGGCTTACACGCTTCTCTCACTCCAGCAGTAAGTATGATCTTATACTTTAAATTCTAGATACATGCCAGAAGCTTTTATAAAAAGAACGCCGCCTTGTCGCCAACGACAAGATGGCGGCCGGAGTGATCTATTTGTATAGGCAGAATGCGGGAGTCAAAAGTCTCGACTTTGGCTTACACGCTTCTCTCACTCCAGTAGTAAGTATGATCTTATACCCTTAAATTCTAGCTACATGCCAGAAGCTTTTATAAAAAGAACGCCGCCTTGTCGCCAACGACAAGATGGCGGCCGGAGTGAGCTATTTGTATAGGCAGAATGCGGGAGTCAAAAGTCTCGACTTTGGCTTACACGCTTCTCTCACTCCAGTAGTAAGTATGATCTTACAAATTAAATTCTAGATACATGCCAGAAGCTTTTATAAAAAGAACGCCGCCTTGTCGCCAACGACAAGATGGCGGCCGGAGTGAGCTATTTGTATAGGCAGAATGCGGGAGTCAAAAGTCTCGACTTTGGCTTACACGCTTCTCTCACTCCAGTCAGTAAGTATGATCTTATACCCTTAAATTCTAGATACATGCCAGAAGCTTTTATAAAAAGAACGCCGCCTGTCGCCAACGACAAGATGGCGGCCGGAGTGAGCTATTTGTATAGGCAGAATGCGGGAGTCAAAAGTCTCGACTTTGGCTTACACGCTTCTCTCACTCCAGTAGTAAGTATGATCTTACAAATTAAATTCTAGATACATGCCAGAAGCTTTTATAAAAAGAACGCCGCCTTGTCGCCAACGACAAGATGGCGGCCGGAGTGAGCTATTTGTATAGGCAGAATGCGGGAGTCAAAAGTCTCGACTTTGGCTTACACGCTTCTCTCACTCCAGTAGTAAGTATGATCTTACAAATTAAATTCTAGCTACATGCCAGAAGCTTTTATAAAAAGAACGCCGCCTTGTCGCCAACGACAAGATGGCGGCCGGAGTGAGCTATTTGTATAGGCAGAATGCGGGAGTCAAAAGTCTCGACTTTGGCTTACACGCTTCTCTCACTCCAGTAGTAAGTATGATCTTACAAATTTAAATTCTAGCTACATGCCAGAACTTTTATAAAAAGAACGCCGCCTTGTCGCCAACGACAAGATGGCGGCTGGAGTGAGCGATTTGTATAGGCAGAATGCGGGAGTCAAAAGTCTCGACTTTGGCTTACACGCTTCTCTCACTCCAGCAGTAAGTATGATCTTACAAATTTAAATTCTAGCTACATGCCAGAAGCTTTTATAAAAAGAACGCCGCCTTGTCGCCAACGACAAGATGGCGGCCGGAGTGAGCTATTTGTATAGGCAGAATGCGGGAGTCAAAAGTCTCGACTTTGGCTTACACGCTTCTCTCACTCCAGTAGTAAGTATGATCTTATACCCTTAAATTCTAGATACATGCCAGAAGCTTTTATAAAAAGAACGCCGCCTTGTCGCCAACGACAAGATGGCGGCCGGAGTGAGCTATTTGTATAGGCAGAATGCGGGAGTCAAAAGTCTCGACTTTGGCTTACACGCTTCTCTCACTCCAGCAGTAAGTATGATCTTATACCCTTAAATTCTAGTACATGCCAGAAGCTTTTATAAAAAGAACGCCGCCTTGTCGCCAACGACAAGATGGCGGCTGGAGTGAGCTATTTGTATAGGCAGAATGCGGGAGTCAATAGTCTCGACTTTGGCTTACACGCTTCTCTCACTCCAGCAGTAAGTATGATCTTATACCCTTAAATTCTAGATACATGCCAGAAGCTTTTATAAAAAGAACGCCGCCTTGTCGCCAACGACAAGATGGCGGCCGGAGTGAGCTATTTGTATAGGCAGAATGCGGGAGTCAAAAGTCTCGACTTTGGCTTACACGCTTCTCTCACTCCAGCAGTAAGTATGATCTTACAAAATTAAATTCTAGATACATGCCAGAAGCTTTTATAAAAAGAACGCCGCCTTGTCGCCAACGACAAGATGGCGGCCGGAGTGAGCTATTTGTATAGGCAGAATGCGGGAGTCAAAAGTCTCGACTTTGGCTTACACGCTTCTCTCACTCCAGCAGTAAGTATGATCTTACAAATTTAAATTCTAGCTACATGCCAGAAGCTTTTATAAAAAGAACGCCGCCTTGTCGCCAACGACAAGATGGCGGCCGGAGTGAGCGATTTGTATAGGCAGAATGCGGGAGTCAAAAGTCTCGACTTTGGCTTACACGCTTCTCTCACTCCAGCAGTAAGTATGATCTTACAAATTTAAATTCTAGCTACATGCCAGAAGCTTTTATAAAAAGAACGCCGCCTTGTCGCCAACGACAAGATGGCGGCTGGAGTGAGCTATTTGTATAGGCAGAATGCGGGAGTCAATAGTCTCGACTTTGGCTTACACGCTTCTCTCACTCCAGCAGTAAGTATGATCTTATACCCTTAAATTCTAGATACATGCCAGAAGCTTTTATAAAAAGAACGCCGCCTTGTCGCCAACGACAAGATGGCGGCCGGAGTGATCTATTTGTATAGGCAGAATGCGGGAGTCAAAAGTCTCGACTTTGGCTTACACGCTTCTCTCACTCCAGCAGTAAGTATGATCTTATACCCTTAAATTCTAGATGCATGCCAGAAGCTTTTATAAAAAGAACGCCGCCTTGTCGCCAACGACAAGATGGCGGCTGGAGTGAGCTATTTCTATAGGCAGAATGCGGGAGTCAATAGTCTCGACTTTGGCTTACACGCTTCTCTCACTCCAGCAGTAAGTATGATCTTATACCCTTAATTGTAGCTACATGCCAGAGTCAAAGTCTCGACTTTAGCTTACACGCTACTCTCACTCCAGCAGTAATTATGATCTATACCCTTAAATTCTAGCTACATGCCAGAAGCTTTTATAAAAAGAACGCCGCCTTGTCGCCAACGACAAGATGGCGGCCGGAGTGAGCTATTTGTATAGGCAGAATGCGGGAGTCAAAAGTCTCGACTTTGGCTTACACGCTTTTCTCACTCCAGCAGTAAGTATGATCTTACAAATTTAAATTCTAGCTACATGCCAGAAGCTTTTATAAAAAGAACGCCGCCTTGTCGCCAACGACAAGATGGCGGCTGGAGTGAGCTATTTGTATAGGCAGAATGCGGGAGTCAAAGTCTCGACTTTGGCTTACACGCTTCTCTCACTCCAGCAGTAAGTATGATCTTATACCCTTAAATTCTAGATACATGCCAGAAGCTTTTATAAAAAGAACGCCGCCTTGTCGCCAACGACAAGATGGCGGCCGGAGTGAGCTATTTGTATAGGCAGAATGCGGGAGTCAAAAGTCTCGACTTTGGCTTACACGCTTCTCTCACTCCAGTAGTAAGTATGATCTTAACTTTAAATTCTAGCTACATGCCAGAAGCTTTTATAAAAAGAACGCCGTCCTGTGGCCAACGACAAGATGGCGGCCGGAGTGAGCTATTTGTATAGGCAGAATGCGGGAGTCAAAAGTCTTGACTTTGGCTTACACGCTTCTCTCACTCCAGTAGTAAGTATGATCTTACAAAATTAAATTCTAGATACATGCCAGAAGCTTTTATAAAAAGAACGCCGCCTTGTCGCCAACGACAAGATGGCGGCCGGAGTGAGCGATTTGTATAGGCAGAATGCGGGAGTCAAAAGTCTCGACTTTGGCTTACACGCTTCTCTCACTCCAGTCAGTAAGTATGATCTTACCCTTAAATTCTAGATACATGCCAGAAGCTTTTATAAAAAGAACGCCGCCTTGTCGCCAACGACAAGATGGCGGCCGGAGTGAGCTATTTGTATAGGCAGAATGCGGGAGTCAAAAGTCTCGACTTTGGCTTACACGCTTCTCTCACTCCAGTAGTAAGTATGATCTTACAAATTTAAATTCTAGCTACATGCCAGAATCTTTTATAAAAAGAACGCCGCCTTGTCGCCAACGACAAGATGGCGGCCGGAGTGAGCTATTTGTATAGGCAGAATGCGGGAGTCAAAAGTCTTGACTTTGGCTTACACGCTTCTCTCACTCCAGTAGTAAGTATGATCTTACAAATTTAAATTCTAGCTACATGCCAGAAGCTTTTATAAAAAGAACGCCGCCTTGTCGCCAACGACAAGATGGCGGCCGGAGTGAGCTATTTGTATAGGCAGAATGCGGGAGTCAATAGTCTCGACTTTGGCTTACACGCTTCTCTCACTCCAGCAGTAAGTATGATCTTATACCCTTAAATTCTAGATACATGCCAGAAGCTTTTATAAAAAGAACGCCGCCTTGTCGCCAACGACAAGATGGCGGCCGGAGTGATCTATTTGTATAGGCAGAATGCGGGAGTCAAAAGTCTCGACTTTGGCTTACACGCTTCTCTCACTCCAGCAGTAAGTATGATCTTATACCCTTAAATTCTAGATGCATGCCAGAAGCTTTTATAAAAAGAACGCCGCCTTGTCGCCAACGACAAGATGGCGGCTGGAGTGAGCTATTTTATAGGCAGAATGCGGGAGTCAATAGTCTCGACTTTGGCTTACACGCTTCTCTCACTCAGCAGTAAGTATGACTTATACCCTAAATTGTACTACATGCCAGAGTCAAAAGTCGACTTAGCTACACGCACTCCACTCCAGCAGTAATATGATCTTATACCCTTAAATTCTAGCTACATGCCAGAAGCTTTTATAAAAAGAACGCCGCCTTGTCGCCAACGACAAGATGGCGGCCGGAGTGAGCTATTTGTATAGGCAGAATGCGGGAGTCAAAAGTCTCGACTTTGGCTTACACGCTTCTTCTCACTCCAGCAGTAAGTATGATCTTACAAATTTAAATTCTAGCTACATGCCAGAAGCTTTTATAAAAAGAACGCCGCCTTGTCGCCAACGACAAGATGGCGGCTGGAGTGAGCTATTGTATAGGCAGAATGCGGGAGTCAATAGTCTCGACTTTGGCTTACACGCTTCTCTCACTCCAGCAGTAAGTATGATCTTATACCCTTAAATTCTAGATACATGCCAGAAGCTTTTATAAAAAGAACGCCGCCTTGTCGCCAACGACAAGATGGCGGCCGGAGTGATCTATTTGTATAGGCAGAATGCGGGAGTCAAAAGTCTCGACTTTGGCTTACACGCTTCTCTCACTCCAGTAGTAAGTATGATCTTATACCTTAATTGACTACATGCCAGAGCAAAAGTCTCGACTTTAGCTACACGCTACTCTCACTCCAGCAGTAATTATGATCTTATACCCTTAAATTCTAGCTACATGCCAGAAGCTTTTATAAAAGAACGCCGCCTTGTCGCCAACGACAAGATGGCGGCCGGAGTGAGCTATTTGTATAGGCAGAATGCGGGAGTCAAAAGTCTCGACTTTGGCTTACACGCTTCTTCACTCCAGCAGTAAGTATGATCTTACAAATTTAAATTCTAGCTACATGCCAGAAGCTTTTATAAAAAGAACGCCGCCTTGTCGCCAACGACAAGATGGCGGCTGGAGTGAGCTATTTGTATAGGCAGAATGCGGGAGTCAATAGTCTCGACTTTGGCTTACACGCTTCTCTCACTCCAGCAGTAAGTATGATCTTATACCCTTAAATTCTAGATACATGCCAGAAGCTTTTATAAAAAGAACGCCGCCTTGTCGCCAACGACAAGATGGCGGCCGGAGTGATCTATTTGTATAGGCAGAATGCGGGAGTCAAAAAGTCTCGACTTTGGCTTACACGCTTCTCTCACTCCAGCAGTAAGTATGATCTTATACCCTTAAATTCTAGATGCATGCCAGAAGCTTTTATAAAAAGAACGCCGCCTTGTCGCCAACGACAAGATGGCGGCTGAGTGAGCTATTTCTATAGGCAGAATGCGGGAGTCAATAGTCTCGACTTTGGCTTACACGCTTCTCTCACTCCAGCAGTAAGTATGATCTTATACCCTTAAATTGTAGCTACATGCCAGAGTCAAAAGTCTCGACTTTAGCTTACACGCTACTCTCACTCCAGCAGTAATTATGATCTTATACCCTTAAATTCTAGCTACATGCCAGAAGCTTTTATAAAAAGAACGCCGCCTTGTCGCCAACGACAAGATGGCGGCCGGAGTGAGCTATTTGTATAGGCAGAATGCGGGAGTCAAAAGTCTCGACTTTGGCTTACACGCTTTTCTCACTCCAGCAGTAAGTATGATCTTACAAATTTAAATTCTAGCTACATGCCAGAAGCTTTTATAAAAAAGAACGCCGCCTTGTCGCCAACGACAAGATGGCGGCTGGAGTGAGCTATTTGTATAGGCAGAATGCGGGAGTCAATAGTCTCGACTTTGGCTTACACGCTTCTCTCACTCCAGCAGTAAGTATGATCTTATACCCTTAAATTCTAGATACATGCCAGAAGCTTTTATAAAAAGAACGCCGCCTTGTCGCCAACGACAAGATGGCGGCCGGAGTGATCTATTTGTATAGGCAGAATGCGGGAGTCAAAAGTCTCGACTTTGGCTTACACGCTTCTCTCACTCCAGCAGTAAGTATGATCTTATACCCTTAAATTCTAGATGCATGCCAGAAGCTTTTATAAAAAGAACGCCGCCTTGTCGCCAACGACAAGATGGCGGCTGGAGTGAGCTATTTCTATAGGCAGAATGCGGGAGTCAATAGTCTCGACTTTGGCTTACACGCTTCTCTCACTCCAGCAGTAAGTTGATCTTATACCTTAAATGTAGCTAACCAGAGTCAAAGTCTGACTTTAGCTTACACGCTACTCTCACTCCAGCATAATTATGATCTATACCCTTAATTCTAGCTACATGCCAGAAGCTTTTATAAAAAGAACGCCGCCTTGTCGCCCAACGACAAGATGGCGGCCGGAGTGAGCTATTTGTATAGGCAGAATGCGGGAGTCAAAAGTCTCGACTTTGGCTTACACGCTTCTCTCACTCCAGTAGTAAGTATGATCTTACAAATTAAATTCTAGATACATGCCAGAAGCTTTTATAAAAAGAACGCCGCCTTGTCGCCAACGACAAGATGGCGGCCGGAGTGAGCTATTTGTATAGGCAGAATGCGGGAGTCAAAAGTCTCGACTTTGGCTTACACGCTTCTCTCACTCCAGTAGTAAGTATGATCTTACAAATTTAAATTCTAGCTACATGCCAGAATCTTTTATAAAAAGAACGCCGCCTTGTCGCCAACGACGAGATGGCGGCTGGAGTGAGCGATTTGTATAGGCAGAATGCGGGAGTCAAAAGTCTCGACTTTGGCTTACACGCTTCTTTCACTCCAGCAGTAAGTATGATCTTACAAATTTAAATTCTAGCTACATGCCAGAAGCTTTTATAAAAAGAACGCCGCCTTGTCGCCAACGACAAGATGGCGGCTGGAGTGAGCTATTTGTATAGGCAGAATGCGGGAGTCAATAGTCTCGACTTTGGCTTACACGCTTCTCTCACTCCAGCAGTAAGTATGATCTTATACCCTTAAATTCTAGATACATGCCAGAAGCTTTTATAAAAAAGAACGCCGCCTTGTCGCCAACGACAAGATGGCGGCCGGAGTGATCTATTTGTATAGCAGAATGCGGGAGTCAAAAGTCTCGACTTTGGCTTACACGCTTCTCTCACTCCAGCAGTAAGTATGATCTTATACCCTTAAATTCTAGATGCATGCCAGAAGCTTTTATAAAAGAACGCCGCCTTGTCGCCAACGACAAGATGGCGGCTGGAGTGAGCTATTTCTATAGGCAGAATGCGGGAGTCAATAGTCTCGACTTTGGCTTACACGCTTCTCTCACTCCAGCAGTAAGGATATGATCTTATACCCTTAAATTGTAGCTACATTGCCAGAGTCAAAAGTCTCGACTTTAGCTCTACACGCTACTTCTCACTCCAGCCAGTAATTATGTCTTATACCTTAAATTCTAGCTACATGCCAGAAGCTTTTATAAAAAGAACCCGCCTTGTCGCCAACGACAAAGATGGCGGCCGGAGTGAGCTATTTGTATAGGCAGAATGCGGGAGTCAAAAGTCTCGACTTTGGCTTTACACGCTTCTCTCACTCCAGCAGTAAGTATGATCTTACAAATTTAAATTCTAGCTACATGCCAGAAGCTTTTATAAAAGAACGCCGCCTTGTCGCCAACGACAAGATGGCGGCTGGAGTGAGCTATTTGTATAGGCAGAATGCGGGAGTCAAAAGTCTCGACTTTGGCTTACACGCTTCTCTCACTCCAGCAGTAAGTATGATCTTATACCCTTAAATTCTAGATACATGCCAGAAGCTTTTATAAAAAGAACGCCGCCTTGTCGCCAACGACAAGATGGCGGCCGGAGTGAGCTATTTGTATAGGCAGAATGCGGGAGTCAAAAGTCTCGACTTTGGCTTACACGCTTCTCTCACTCCAGCAGTAAGTATGATCTTATACCCTTAAATTCTAGATACATGCCAGAAGCTTTTATAAAAAGAACGCCGCCTTGTCGCCAACGACAAGATGGCGGCTGGAGTGAGCTATTTCTATAGGCAGAATGCGGGAGTCAATAGTCTCGACTTTGGCTTACACGCTTCTCTCACTCCAGCAGTAAGTATGATCTTATACCCTTAAATTGTAGCTACATGCCAGAGTCAAAAGTCTCGACTTTAGCTTACACGCTTCTCTCACTCCAGCAGTAATTATGATCTTATACCCTTAAATTCTAGCTACATGCCAGAAGCTTTTATAAAAAGAACGCCGCCTTGTCGCCAACGACAAGATGGCGGCCGGAGTGAGCTATTTGTATAGGCAGAATGCGGGAGTCAAAAGTCTCGACTTTGGCTTACACGCTTCTCTCACTCCAGCAGTAAGTATGATCTTATACCCTTAAATTCTAGCTACATGCCAGAAGCTTTTATAAAAAGAACGCCGCCTGTCGCCAACGACAAGATGGCGGCCGGAGTGAGCTATTTGTATAGGCAGAATGCGGGAGTCAAAAGTCTCGACTTTGGCTTACACGCTTCTCTCACTCCAGCAGTAAGTATGATCTTATACCCTTAAATTCTAGATACATGCCAGAAGCTTTTATAAAAAGAACGCCGCCTTGTCGCCAACGACAAGATGGCGGCCGGAGTGAGCTATTTGTATAGGCAGAATGCGGGAGTCAAAAGTCTCGACTTTGGCTTACACGCTTCTCTCACTCCAGCAGTAAGTATGATCTTATACCCTTAAATTCTAGATACATGCCAGAAGCTTTTATAAAAAGAACGCCGCCTTGTCGCCAACGACAAGATGGCGGCTGGAGTGAGCTATTTCTATAGGCAGAATGCGGGAGTCAATAGTCTCGACTTTGGCTTACACGCTTCTCTCACTCCAGCAGTAAGTATGATCTTATACCCTTAAATTGTAGCTACATGCCAGAGTCAAAAGTCTCGACTTTAGCTTACACGCTACTCTCACTCCAGCAGTAATTATGATCTTATACCCTTAAATTCTAGCTACATGCCAGAAGCTTTTATAAAAAGAACGCCGCCTTGTCGCCAACGACAAGATGGCGGCCGGAGTGAGCTATTTGTATAGGCAGAATGCGGGAGTCAAAAGTCTCGACTTTGGCTTACACGCTTCTCTCACTCCAGTAGTAAGTATGATCTTACAAAATTAAATTCTAGATACATGCCAGAAGCTTTTATAAAAAGAACGCCGCCTTGTCGCCAACGACAAGATGGCGGCCGGAGTGAGCTATTTGTATAGGCAGAATGCGGGAGTCAAAAGTCTCGACTTTGGCTTACACGCTTCTCTCACTCCAGTAGTAAGTATGATCTTACAAATTTAAATTCTAGCTACATGCCAGAAGCTTTTATAAAAAGAACGCCGCCTTGTCGCCAACGACGAGATGGCGGCTGGAGTGAGGATTTGTATAGGCAGAATGCGGGAGTCAAAAGTCTCGACTTTGGCTTACACGCTTCTTTCACTCCAGCAGTAAGTATGATCTTACAAATTTAAATTCTAGCTACATGCCAGAAGCTTTTATAAAAAGAACGCCGCCTTGTCGCCAACGACAAGATGGCGGCTGGAGTGAGCTATTTGTATAGGCAGAATGCGGGAGTCAAAAGTCTCGACTTTGGCTTACACGCTTCTCTCACTCCAGCAGTAAGTATGATCTTATACCCTTAAATTCTAGATACATGCCAGAAGCTTTTATAAAAAGAACGCCGCCTTGTCGCCAACGACAAGATGGCGGCCGGAGTGAGCTATTTGTATAGGCAGAATGCGGGAGTCAAAAGTCTCGACTTTGGCTTACACGCTTCTCTCACTCCAGCAGTAAGTATGATCTTATACCCTTAAATTCTAGATACATGCCAGAAGCTTTTATAAAAAGAACGCCGCCTTGTCGCCAACGACAAGATGGCGGCTGGAGTGAGCTATTTCTATAGGCAGAATGCGGGAGTCAATAGTCTCGACTTTGGCTTACACGCTTCTCTCACTCCAGCAGTAAGTATGATCTTATACCCTTAAATTGTAGCTACATGCCAGAGTCAAAAGTCTCGACTTTAGCTTACACGCTACTCTCACTCCAGCAGTAATTATGATCTTATACCCTTAAATTCTAGCTACATGCCAGAAGCTTTTATAAAAAGAACGCCGCCTTGTCGCCAACGACAAGATGGCGGCCGGAGTGAGCTATTTGTATAGGCAGAATGCGGGAGTCAAAAGTCTCGACTTTGGCTTACACGCTTCTCTCACTCCAGCAGTAAGTATGATCTTATAAATTTAAATTCTAGCTACATGCCAGAAGCTTTTATAAAAAGAACGCCGCCTTGTCGCCAACGACAAGATGGCGGCCGGAGTGAGCTATTTGTATAGGCAGAATGCGGGAGTCAAAAGTCTCGACTTTGGCTTACACGCTTCTCTCACTCCAGCAGTAAGTATGATCTTATACCCTTAAATTCTAGATACATGCCAGAAGCTTTTATAAAAAGAACGCCGCCTTGTCGCCAACGACAAGATGGCGGCCGGAGTGAGCTATTTGTATAGGCAGAATGCGGGAGTCAAAAGTCTCGACTTTGGCTTACACGCTTCTCTCACTCCATCAGTAAGTATGATCTTATACCCTTAAATTCTAGATACATGCCAGAAGCTTTTATAAAAAGAACGCCGCCTTGTCGCCAACGACAAGATGGCGGCTGGAGTGAGCTATTTGTATAGGCAGAATGCGGGAGTCAATAGTCTCGACTTTGGCTTACACGCTTCTCTCACTCCAGCAGTAAGTATGATCTTATACCCTTAAATTCTAGATACATGCCAGAAGCTTTTATAAAAAGAACGCCGCCTTGTCGCCAACGACAAGATGGCGGCCGGAGTGAGCTATTTGTATAGGCAGAATGCGGGAGTCAAAAGTCTCGACTTTGGCTTACACGCTTCTCTCACTCCAGCAGTAAGTATGATCTTATACCCTTAAATTCTAGATACATGCCAGAAGCTTTTATAAAAAGAACGCCGCCTTGTCGCCAACGACAAGATGGCGGCCGGAGTGAGCTATTTGTATAGGCAGAATGCGGGAGTCAAAAGTCTCGACTTTGGCTTACACGCTTCTCTCACTCCAGTAGTAAGTATGATCTTACAAATTTAAATTCTAGCTACATGCCAGAAGCTTTTATAAAAAGAACGCCGCCTTGTCGCCAACGACAAGATGGCGGCTGGAGTGAGCGATTTGTATAGGCAGAATGCGGGAGTCAAAAGTCTCGACTTTGGCTTACACGCTTCTCTCACTCCAGCAGTAAGTATGATCTTACAAATTTAAATTCTAGCTACATGCCAGAAGCTTTTATAAAAAGAACGCCGCCTTGTCGCCAACGACAAGATGGCGGCTGGAGTGAGCTATTTGTATAGGCAGAATGCGGGAGTCAAAAGTCTCGACTTTGGCTTACACGCTTCTCTCACTCCAGCAGTAAGTATGATCTTATACCCTTAAATTCTAGATACATGCCAGAAGCTTTTATAAAAAGAACGCCGCCTTGTCGCCAACGACAAGATGGCGGCCGGAGTGAGCTATTTGTATAGGCAGAATGCGGGAGTCAAAAGTCTCGACTTTGGCTTACACGCTTCTCTCACTCCAGCAGTAAGTATGATCTTATACCCTTAAATTCTAGATACATGCCAGAAGCTTTTATAAAAAGAACGCCGCCTTGTCGCCAACGACAAGATGGCGGCCGGAGTGAGCTATTTGTATAGGCAGAATGCGGGAGTCAAAAGTCTCGACTTTGGCTTACACGCCTCTCACGCTTTCTCTCAAAACTTTTTTCCAGTGCTTAAAAAGTATGATCTTACAAATTTAAATTCTAGCTACATGCCAGAAGCTTTTATAAAAAGAACGCCGCCTTGTCGCCAACGACAAGATGGCGGCCGGAGTGAGCTATTTGTATAGGCAGAATGCGGGAGTCAAAAGTCTCGACTTTGGCTTACACGCTTCTCTCACTCCAGCAGTAAGTATGATCTTACAAATTTAAATTCTAGCTACATGCCAGAAGCTTTTATAAAAAGAACGCCGCCTTGTCGCCAACGACAAGATGGCGGCTGGAGTGAGCTATTTGTATAGGCAGAATGCGGGAGTCAAAAGTCTCGACTTTGGCTTACACGCTTCTCTCACTCCAGCAGTAAGTATGATCTTATACCCTTAAATTCTAGATACATGCCAGAAGCTTTTATAAAAAGAACGCCGCCTTGTCGCCAACGACAAGATGGCGGCCGGAGTGAGCTATTTGTATAGGCAGAATGCGGGAGTCAAAAGCTGGGTGGGGAAGGCGTGTAAGCCAAAGTCGAGACTTTTTGGCTCGCATTCTGCCTATACAAATAGCTCCCTCCGGCCGCCATCTTGTCGTTGGCGACAAGGCGGCGTTCTTTATAAAGCTTCTGGCATGTAGCTGGGAGATTTAGGGTATAAGGATGTAATTACTGCTGGAGTGAGATGGCGTGTAAGCTAAAGTCGAGACTTGACTCTGGCATGTAGCTACAATTTAAGGGTATAAGATCATACCTGCTGGAGTGAAAAGGAGAAGCGTGTAAGCCAAAGTCGAGACTATTGGCTCCCGCATTCTGCCTATAGAAATAGCTCCTTAAAATACCATCTTGTCGTTAGCGACAAGGCGGCGTTCTTTATAAAAGCTGGCATGTATCTAGAATTTAAGGGTATATAAGATCATACTTACTGATGGGTGAGAGAAGCGTGTAAGCTTCGAGGACTTTTGACTCCCGCATTCTGCCCTATACAAATCAGCGCTCCTCCGGCCGCCATCTTGTCGTTGGCCACAGGACGGCGTTCTTTTATAAAGCTTCTGGCATGTGGCTAGAATTTAAAGTGCCGGAATCATACTTACTGCTGGAGTGAGAAGCGTGTAAACCAAAGTCGAGACTTTTTTTGACTCCCGCATTCTGCCTATACAAATGGCTCACTCCGGCCGCCATCTCTTGTCGTTGGCGACAAGGCGGAGTTCTTTATAAAAGCTTCTGGCGTAGCTAGAATTTAAGGTATAAGATCATGAAAATTACTGCTGGGTAGGAAGGTAGCGTGTAAGCTAAAGTCGGACTTTTGACTCTGGCATGTAGCTACAATTTAAGGGTATAAAGATCCCATGCCTGCTGGAGTGAGAGAAGCGTATAAGCCAAAGTCGAGACTATTGACTCCCGCATTCTGCCTATAGAAATAAGCTCACTCCAGCCGCCATCTTGTCGTTGGCAGGCGGCGTTCTTTTTTCTCAAAAGCTTCTGGCGTAATAGAGATTTAAAGTTATAAGATCATGCTTACTGATGGAGTGAGGAGAAGCGTGTAAGCCAAAGTCGAGACTTTGGCTCCCGCATTCTGCCTATACAAATCGCTCACTCAAGCGCCATCTTGTCGTTGGCCACAGGACGGCGTTCTTTTTATAAAAGCTTCTGGTATGTAGCTAGAATTTAAGGGTATAAGATCATGCCTGCTGGAGTGAAGGCGTGTAAGCCAAAGTCGAGACTTTTGACTCCCGCATTCTGCCTATACAAATAGCTCCTCCGGCCGCCATCTTGTCGTTGGCGACAAGGCCGTGTTCTTTTATAAAGCTTCTGACAAGATGGCGGCCGGAGTGAGCTATTTGTATAGGCAGAATGCGGGAGTCAAAAGTCTCGACTTTGGCTTACACGCTTCTCTTCACTCCAGCAGTAAGTATGATCTTATACCCTTAAATTCTAGATACATGCCAGAAGCTTTTATAAAAAGAACGCCGTAATGTGGCCAACGACAAGATGGCGACCGGAGTGAGCTATTTGTATAGGCAGAATGCGGGAGTCAAAAGTCTTGAATGTGGCTTACACGCTTCTCTCACTCCAGCAGTAAGTATGATCTTATACCCTTAAATTCTAGATACATGCCAGAAGCTTTTATAAAAAGACCGCCGCCTGTCGCAACGACAAGATGGCGGCCGGAGTGAGCTATTTGTATAGGCAGAATGCGGGAGTCAAAAGTCTCGACTTTGGCTTACACGCTTCTCTCACTCATCAGTAAGTATGATCTTATACCCTTAAATTCTAGATACATGCCAGAAGCTTTTATAAAAAGAACGCCGCCTGGTCGCAACGACAAGATGGCGGCCGGAGTGAGCTATTTGTATAGGCAGAATGCGGGAGTCAAGTCTCGACTTTGGCTTACACGCTTCTCTCACTCCAGCATAAGTATGATCTATACCCTTAATTCTAGACTATGCAGAAGCTTTATAAAGAACGCCGCCTTGTCGCCAACGACAAGATGGCGCCGGAGTGAGCTATTTGTATAGCAGAATGCGGGAGTCAAAAGTCTCGACTTTGGCTTACACGCTTCTCTCACTCAGCAGTAAGTATGATCTTATACCCTAAATTCTAGAACATGCCAGAAGCTTTTATAAAAAGAACGCGCCCTTGTCGCCAACGACAAGCATGGCGGCAGAGTGAGCTATTTCTATAGGCAGAATGCGGGAGTCAAAGTCTCGACTTTGGCTTTACACGCTTCTCTCACTCCAGCAGTAAGTATGATCTTATAGCCTTAAATTGTAGCTACATGCCAGAGTCAAAAGTCTCGACTTTGCTTACACGCTTCTCTCACTCCAGCAGTAAGTATGATCTTATACCCTTAAATTCTAGCTACATGCCAGAAGCTTTTATAAAAAAGAACGCCGCTTGTCGCCAACGACAAGATGGCGGCCGGAGTGAGCTATTTGTATAGGCAGAATGCGGGAGTCAAAAGTCTCGACTTTGGCTTACACGCTTCTCTCACTCCAGCAGTAAGTATGATCTTATACCCTTAAATTCTAGCTACATGCCAGAAGCTTTTATAAAAAGAACGCCGCCTGTGCCAACGACAAGATGGCGGCCGGAGTGAGCTATTTGTATAGGCAGAATGCGGGAGTCAAAAGTCTCGACTTTGGCTTACACGCTTCTCTCACTCCAGCAGTAAGTATGATCTTATACCCTTAAATTCTAGCTACATGCCAGAAGCTTTTATAAAAAGAACGCCGTCCTGTGGCCAACGACAAGATGGCGGCCGGAGTGAGCGATTTGTATAGGCAGAATGCGGGAGTCAAAAGTCTCGACTTTGGCTTACACGCTTCTCTCACTCCAGCAGTAAGTATGATCTTATACCCTTAAATTCTAGCTACATGCCAGAAGCTTTTATAAAAAGAACGCCGCCTTGTCGCCAACGACAAGATGGCGGCCGGAGTGAGCTATTTGTATAGGCAGAATGCGGGAGTCAAAAGTCTCGACTTTGGCTTACACGCTTCTCTCACTCCAGCAGTAAGTATGATCTTATACCCTTAAATTCTAGATACATGCCAGAAGCTTTTATAAAAAGAACGCCGCCTGTCGCCAACGACAAGATGGCGGCCGGAGTGAGCTATTTGTATAGGCAGAATGCGGGAGTCAAAAGTCTCGACTTTGGCTTACACGCTTCTCTCACTCCAGCAGTAAGTATGATCTTATACCCTTAAATTCTAGCTACATGCCAGAAGCTTTTATAAAAAGAACGCCGCCTTGTCGCCAACGACAAGATGGCGGCCGGAGTGAGCTATTTGTATAGGCAGAATGCGGGAGTCAAAAGTCTCGACTTTGGCTTACACGCTTCTCTCACTCCAGTAGTAAGTATGATCTTACAAATTTAAATTCTAGCTACATGCCAGAAGCTTTTATAAAAAGAACGCCGCCTTGTCGCCAACGACAAGATGGCGGCCGGAGTGAGCTATTTGTATAGGCAGAATGCGGGAGTCAAAAGTCTCGACTTTGGCTTACACGCTTCTCTCACTCCAGCAGTAAGTATGATCTTATACCCTTAAATTCTAGCTACATGCCAGAAGCTTTTATAAAAAGAACGCCGCCTTGTCGCCAACGACAAGATGGCGGCCGGAGTGAGCTATTTGTATAGGCAGAATGCGGGAGTCAAAAGTCTCGACTTTGGCTTACACGCTTCTCTCACTCCAGCAGTAAGTATGATCTTATACCCTTAAATTCTAGATACATGCCAGAAGCTTTTATAAAAAGAACGCCGCCTTGTCGCCAACGACAAGATGGCGGCCGGAGTGAGCTATTTGTATAGGCAGAATGCGGGAGTCAATAGTCTCGACTTTGGCTTACACGCTTCTCTCACTCCAGCAGTAAGTATGATCTTATACCCTTAAATTGTAGCTACATGCCAGAGTCAAAAGTCTCGACTTTAGCTTACACGCTACTCTCACTCCAGCAGTAATTATGATCTTATACCCTTAAATTCTAGCTACATGCCAGAAGCTTTTATAAAAAGAACGCCGCCTTGTCGCCAACGACAAGATGGCGGCCGGAGTGAGCTATTTGTATAGGCAGAATGCGGGAGTCAAAAGTCTCGACTTTGGCTTACACGCTTCTCTCACTCCAGCAGTAAGTATGATCTTATACCCTTAAATTCTAGCTACATGCCAGAAGCTTTTATAAAAAGAACGCCGTCCTGTGCCAACGACAAGATGGCGGCCGGAGTGAGCGATTTGTATAGGCAGAATGCGGGAGTCAAAAGTCTCGACTTTGGCTTACACGCTTCTCTCACTCCATCAGTAAGTATGATCTTATACCCTTAAATTCTAGATACATGCCAGAAGCTTTTATAAAAAGAACGCCGCCTTGTCGCCAACGACAAGATGGCGGCCGGAGTGAGCTATTTGTATAGGCAGAATGCGGGAGTCAAAAGTCTCGACTTTGGCTTACACGCTTCTCTCACTCCAGCAGTAAGTATGATCTTATACCCTTAAATTCTAGCTACATGCCAGAAGCTTTTATAAAAAGTCAACGACAAGATGGCGGCGGAGTGAGCTTTTGTATAGGCAGAATGCGGGAGTCAAAAGTCTCGACTTTGGCTTACACGCTTCTCTCACTCCAGCAGTAAGTATGATCTTATACCCTTAAATTCTAGATACATGCCAGAAGCTTTTATAAAAAGAACGCCGCCTTGTCGCCAACGACAAGATGGCGGCCGGAGTGAGCTATTTGTATAGGCAGAATGCGGGAGTCAAAAGTCTCGACTTTGGCTTACACGCTTCTCTCACTCCAGCAGTAAGTATGATCTTACACCTTAAATTCTAGCTACATGCCAGAAGCTTTTATAAAAAGAACGCCGCCTGTCGCCAACGACAAGATGGCGGCCGGAGTGAGCTATTTGTATAGGCAGAATGCGGGAGTCAAAAGTCTCGACTTTGGCTTACACGCTTCTCTCACTCCAGTAGTAAGTATGATCTTATAATTTAAATTCTAGCTACATGCCAGAAGCTTTTATAAAAAGAACGCCGCCTTGTCGCCAACGACAAGATGGCGGCGGAGTGAGCTATTTGTATAGGCAGAATGCGGGAGTCAAAAGTCTCGACTTTGGCTTACACGCTTCTCTCACTCCAGTAGTAAGTATGATCTTATACCCTTAAATTCTAGCTACATGCCAGAAGCTTTTATAAAAAGAACGCCGCCTGTCGCCAACGACAAGATGGCGGCCGGAGTGAGCTATTTGTATAGGCAGAATGCGGGAGTCAAAAGTCTCGACTTTGGCTTACACGCTTCTCTCACTCCATCAGTAAGTATGATCTTATACCCTTAAATTCTAGATACATGCCAGAAGCTTTTATAAAAAGAACGCCGCCTTGTCGCCAACGACAAGATGGCGGCCGGAGTGAGCTATTTGTATAGGCAGAATGCGGGAGTCAAAAGTCTCGACTTTGGCTTACACGCTTCTCTCACTCCAGTAAGTATGATCTTATAAATTTAAATTCTAGCTACATGCCAGAAGCTTTTATAAAAAGAACGCCGCCTTGTCGCCAACGACAAGATGGCGGCCGGAGTGAGCTATTTGTATAGGCAGAATGCGGGAGTCAAAAGTCTCGACTTTGGCTTACACGCTTCTCTCACTCCAGCAGTAAGTATGATCTTACAAATTTAAATTCTAGCTACATGCCAGAAGCTTTTATAAAAAGAACGCCGCCTTGTCGCCAACGACAAGATGGCGGCCGGAGTGAGCTATTTGTATAGGCAGAATGCGGGAGTCAAAAGTCTCGACTTTGGCTTACACGCTTCTCTCACTCCAGCAGTAAGTATGATCTTATACCCTTAAATTCTAGATACATGCCAGAAGCTTTTATAAAAAGAACGCCGCCTTGTCGCCAACGACAAGATGGCGGCCGGAGTGAGCTATTTGTATAGGCAGAATGCGGGAGTCAATAGTCTCGACTTTGGCTTACACGCTTCTCTCACTCCAGCAGTAAGTATGATCTTATACCCTTAAATTGTAGCTACATGCCAGAGTCAAAAGTCTCGACTTTAGCTTACACGCTACTCTCACTCCAGCAGTAATTATGATCTTATACCCTTAAATTCTAGCTACATGCCAGAAGCTTTTATAAAAAGAACGCCGCCTTGTCGCCAACGACAAGATGGCGGCCGGAGTGAGCTATTTGTATAGGCAGAATGCGGGAGTCAAAAGTCTCGACTTTGGCTTACACGCTTCTCTCACTCCAGCAGTAAGTATGATCTTATACCCTTAAATTCTAGCTACATGCCAGAAGCTTTTATAAAAAGAACGCCGTCCTGTGGCCAACGACAAGATGGCGGCCGGAGTGAGCTATTTGTATAGGCAGAATGCGGGAGTCAAAAGTCTCGACTTTGGCTTACACGCTTCTCTCACTCCATCAGTAAGTATGATCTTATACCCTTAAATTCTAGATACATGCCAGAAGCTTTTATAAAAAGAACGCCGCCTTGTCGCCAACGACAAGATGGCGGCCGGAGTGAGCTATTTGTATAGGCAGAATGCGGGAGTCAAAAGTCTCGACTTTGGCTTACACGCTTCTCTCACTCCAGCAGTAAGTATGATCTTATACCCTTAAATTCTAGCTACATGCCAGAAGCTTTTATAAAAAGAACGCCGCCTTGTCGCCAACGACAAGATGGCGGCCGGAGTGAGCTATTTGTATAGGCAGAATGCGGGAGTCAAAAGTCTCGACTTTGGCTTACACGCTTCTCTCACTCCAGCAGTAAGTATGATCTTATACCCTTAAATTCTAGATACATGCCAGAAGCTTTTATAAAAAGAACGCCGCCTTGTCGCCAACGACAAGATGGCGGCCGGAGTGAGCTATTTGTATAGGCAGAATGCGGGAGTCAAAAGTCTCGACTTTGGCTTACACGCTTCTCTCACTCCAGCAGTAAGTATGATCTTATACCCTTAAATTCTAGCTACATGCCAGAAGCTTTTATAAAAAGAACGCCGCCTTGTCGCCAACGACAAGATGGCGGCCGGAGTGAGCTATTTGTATAGGCAGAATGCGGGAGTCAAAAGTCTCGACTTTGGCTTACACGCTTCTCTCACTCCAGCAGTAAGTATGATCTTATACCCTTAAATTCTAGATACATGCCAGAAGCTTTTATAAAAAGAACGCCGCCTGTCGCCAACGACAAGATGGCGGCCGGAGTGAGCTATTTGTATAGGCAGAATGCGGGAGTCAAAAGTCTCGACTTTGGCTTACACGCTTCTCTCACTCCAGCAGTAAGTATGATCTTATACCCTTAAATTCTAGATACATGCCAGAAGCTTTTATAAAAAGAACGCCGCCTTGTCGCCAACGACAAGATGGCGGCCGGAGTGAGCTATTTGTATAGGCAGAATGCGGGAGTCAAAAGTCTCGACTTTGGCTTACACGCTTCTCTCACTCCAGCAGTAAGTATGATCTTATACCCTTAAATTCTAGCTACATGCCAGAAGCTTTTATAAAAAGAACGCCGCCTTGTCGCCAACGACAAGATGGCGGCCGGAGTGAGCTATTTGTATAGGCAGAATGCGGGAGTCAAAAGTCTCGACTTTGGCTTACACGCTTCTCTCACTCCAGCAGTAAGTATGATCTTATACCCTTAAATTCTAGCTACATGCCAGAAGCTTTTATAAAAAGAACGCCGCCTGTCGCCAACGACAAGATGGCGGCCGGAGTGAGCTATTTGTATAGGCAGAATGCGGGAGTCAAAAGTCTCGACTTTGGCTTACACGCTTCTCTCACTCCAGCAGTAAGTATGATCTTATACCCTTAAATTCTAGATACATGCCAGAAGCTTTTATAAAAAGAACGCCGCCTTGTCGCCAACGACAAGATGGCGGCCGGAGTGAGCTATTTGTATAGGCAGAATGCGGGAGTCAAAAGTCTCGACTTTGGCTTACACGCTTCTCTCACTCCAGCAGTAAGTATGATCTTATACCCTTAAATTCTAGATACATGCCAGAAGCTTTTATAAAAAGAACGCCGCCTTGTCGCCAACGACAAGATGGCGGCCGGAGTGAGCTATTTGTATAGGCAGAATGCGGGAGTCAAAAGTCTCGACTTTGGCTTACACGCTTCTCTCACTCCAGTAGTAAGTATGATCTTATACCCTTAAATTCTAGCTACATGCCAGAAGCTTTTATAAAAAGAACGCCGCCTTGTCGCCAACGACAAGATGGCGGCCGGAGTGAGCTATTTGTATAGGCAGAATGCGGGAGTCAAAAGTCTCGACTTTGGCTTACACGCTTCTCTCACTCCAGTAGTAAGTATGATCTTATACCCTTAAATTCTAGCTACATGCCAGAAGCTTTTATAAAAAGAACGCCGCCTGTCGCCAACGACAAGATGGCGGCCGGAGTGAGCTATTTGTATAGGCAGAATGCGGGAGTCAAAAGTCTCGACTTTGGCTTACACGCTTCTCTCACTCCAGCAGTAAGTATGATCTTATACCCTTAAATTCTAGATACATGCCAGAAGCTTTTATAAAAAGAACGCCGCCTTGTCGCCAACGACAAGATGGCGGCCGGAGTGAGCTATTTGTATAGGCAGAATGCGGGAGTCAAAAGTCTCGACTTTGGCTTACACGCTTCTCTCACTCCAGTAGTAAGTATGATCTTACAAATTTAAATTCTAGCTACATGCCAGAAGCTTTTATAAAAAGAACGCCGCCTTGTCGCCAACGACAAAATGGCGGCCGGAGTGAGCTATTTGTATAGGCAGAATGCGGGAGTCAAAAGTCTCGACTTTGGCTTACACGCTTCTCTCACTCCAGCAGTAAGTATGATCTTACAAATTTAAATTCTAGCTACATGCCAGAAGCTTTTATAAAAAGAACGCCGCCTTGTCGCCAACGACAAGATGGCGGCCGGAGTGAGCTATTTGTATAGGCAGAATGCGGGAGTCAAAAGTCTCGACTTTGGCTTACACGCTTCTCTCACTCCAGCAGTAAGTATGATCTTATACCCTTAAATTCTAGATACATGCCAGAAGCTTTTATAAAAAGAACGCCGCCTTGTCGCCAACGACAAGATGGCGGCCGGAGTGAGCTATTTGTATAGGCAGAATGCGGGAGTCAATAGTCTCGACTTTGGCTTACACGCTTCTCTCACTCCAGCAGTAAGTATGATCTTATACCCTTAAATTGTAGCTACATGCCAGAGTCAAAAGTCTCGACTTTAGCTTACACGCTACTCTCACTCCAGCAGTAATTATGATCTTATACCCTTAAATTCTAGCTACATGCCAGAAGCTTTTATAAAAAGAACGCCGCCTTGTCGCCAACGACAAGATGGCGGCCGGAGTGAGCTATTTGTATAGGCAGAATGCGGGAGTCAAAAGTCTCGACTTTGGCTTACACGCTTCTCTCACTCCAGCAGTAAGTATGATCTTATACCCTTAAATTCTAGCTACATGCCAGAAGCTTTTATAAAAAGAACGCCGTCCTGTGGCCAACGACAAGATGGCGGCCGGAGTGAGCGATTTGTATAGGCAGAATGCGGGAGTCAAAAGTCTCGACTTTGGCTTACACGCTTCTCTCACTCCATCAGTAAGTATGATCTTATACCCTTAAATTCTAGATACATGCCAGAAGCTTTTATAAAAAGAACGCCGCCTTGTCGCCAACGACAAGATGGCGGCCGGAGTGAGCTATTTGTATAGGCAGAATGCGGGAGTCAAAAGTCTCGACTTTGGCTTACACGCTTCTCTCACTCCAGCAGTAAGTATGATCTTATACCCTTAAATTCTAGCTACATGCCAGAAGCTTTTATAAAAAGAACGCCGCCTGTGGCCAACGACAAGATGGCGGCCGGAGTGAGCTATTTGTATAGGCAGAATGCGGGAGTCAAAAGTCTCGACTTTGGCTTACACGCTTCTCTCACTCCAGCAGTAAGTATGATCTTATACCCTTAAATTCTAGATACATGCCAGAAGCTTTTATAAAAAGAACGCCGCCTTGTCGCCAACGACAAGATGGCGGCCGGAGTGAGCTATTTGTATAGGCAGAATGCGGGAGTCAAAAGTCTCGACTTTGGCTTACACGCTTCTCTCACTCCAGCAGTAAGTATGATCTTATACCCTTAAATTCTAGATACATGCCAGAAGCTTTTATAAAAAGAACGCCGCCTGTCGCCAACGACAAGATGGCGGCCGGAGTGAGCTATTTGTATAGGCAGAATGCGGGAGTCAAAAGTCTCGACTTTGGCTTACACGCTTCTCTCACTCCAGCAGTAAGTATGATCTTATACCCTTAAATTCTAGATACATGCCAGAAGCTTTTATAAAAAGAACGCCGCCTTGTCGCCAACGACAAGATGGCGGCCGGAGTGAGCTATTTGTATAGGCAGAATGCGGGAGTCAAAAGTCTCGACTTTGGCTTACACGCTTCTCTCACTCCAGCAGTAAGTATGATCTTATACCCTTAAATTCTAGCTACATGCCAGAAGCTTTTATAAAAAGAACGCCGCCTGTCGCCAACGACAAGATGGCGGCCGGAGTGAGCTATTTGTATAGGCAGAATGCGGGAGTCAAAAGTCTCGACTTTGGCTTACACGCTTCTCTCACTCCAGCAGTAAGTATGATCTTATACCCTTAAATTCTAGATACATGCCAGAAGCTTTTATAAAAAGAACGCCGCCTTGTCGCCAACGACAAGATGGCGGCCGGAGTGAGCTATTTGTATAGGCAGAATGCGGGAGTCAAAAGTCTCGACTTTGGCTTACACGCTTCTCTCACTCCAGCAGTAAGTATGATCTTATACCCTTAAATTCTAGCTACATGCCAGAAGCTTTTATAAAAAGAACGCCGCCTGTCGCCAACGACAAGATGGCGGCCGGAGTGAGCTATTTGTATAGGCAGAATGCGGGAGTCAAAAGTCTCGACTTTGGCTTACACGCTTCTCTCACTCCAGCAGTAAGTATGATCTTATACCCTTAAATTCTAGATACATGCCAGAAGCTTTTATAAAAAGAACGCCGCCTTGTCGCCAACGACAAGATGGCGGCCGGAGTGAGCTATTTGTATAGGCAGAATGCGGGAGTCAAAAGTCTCGACTTTGGCTTACACGCTTCTCTCACTCCAGCAGTAAGTATGATCTTATACCCTTAAATTCTAGCTACATGCCAGAAGCTTTTATAAAAAGAACGCCGCCTTGTCGCCAACGACAAGATGGCGGCCGGAGTGAGCTATTTGTATAGGCAGAATGCGGGAGTCAAAAGTCTCGACTTTGGCTTACACGCTTCTCTCACTCCAGCAGTAAGTATGATCTTATACCCTTAAATTCTAGATACATGCCAGAAGCTTTTATAAAAAGAACGCCGCCTTGTCGCCAACGACAAGATGGCGGCCGGAGTGAGCTATTTGTATAGGCAGAATGCGGGAGTCAAAAGTCTCGACTTTGGCTTACACGCTTCTCTCACTCCAGCAGTAAGTATGATCTTATACCCTTAAATTCTAGCTACATGCCAGAAGCTTTTATAAAAAGAACGCCGCCTGTCGCCAACGACAAGATGGCGGCCGGAGTGAGCTATTTGTATAGGCAGAATGCGGGAGTCAAAAGTCTCGACTTTGGCTTACACGCTTCTCTCACTCCAGCAGTAAGTATGATCTTATACCCTTAAATTCTAGATACATGCCAGAAGCTTTTATAAAAAGAACGCCGCCTTGTCGCCAACGACAAGATGGCGGCCGGAGTGAGCTATTTGTATAGGCAGAATGCGGGAGTCAAAAGTCTCGACTTTGGCTTACACGCTTCTCTCACTCCAGCAGTAAGTATGATCTTATACCCTTAAATTCTAGCTACATGCCAGAAGCTTTTATAAAAAGAACGCCGCCTTGTCGCCAACGACAAGATGGCGGCCGGAGTGAGCTATTTGTATAGGCAGAATGCGGGAGTCAAAAGTCTCGACTTTGGCTTACACGCTTCTCTCACTCCAGCAGTAAGTATGATCTTACAAATTAAATTCTAGCTACATGCCAGAAGCTTTTATAAAAAGAACGCCGCCTTGTCGCCAACGACAAGATGGCGGCCGGAGTGAGCTATTTGTATAGGCAGAATGCGGGAGTCAAAAGTCTCGACTTTGGCTTACACGCTTCTCTCACTCCAGCAGTAAGTATGATCTTATACCCTTAAATTCTAGCTACATGCCAGAAGCTTTTATAAAAAGAACGCCGCCTTGTCGCCAACGACAAGATGGCGGCCGGAGTGAGCTATTTGTATAGGCAGAATGCGGGAGTCAAAAGTCTCGACTTTGGCTTACACGCTTCTCTCACTCCAGCAGTAAGTATGATCTTATACCCTTAAATTCTAGATACATGCCAGAAGCTTTTATAAAAAGAACGCCGCCTTGTCGCCAACGACAAGATGGCGGCCGGAGTGAGCTATTTGTATAGGCAGAATGCGGGAGTCAAAAGTCTCGACTTTGGCTTACACGCTTCTCTCACTCCAGCAGTAAGTATGATCTTATACCCTTAAATTGTAGCTACATGCCAGAGTCAAAAGTCTCGACTTTAGCTTACACGCTACTCTCACTCCAGCAGTAATATGATCTTATACCCTTAAATTCTAGCTACATGCCAGAAGCTTTTATAAAAAGAACGCCGCCTTGTCGCCAACGACAAGATGGCGGCCGGAGTGAGCTATTTGTATAGGCAGAATGCGGGAGTCAAAAGTCTCGACTTTGGCTTACACGCTTCTCTCACTCCAGCAGTAAGTATGATCTTATACCCTTAAATTCTAGCTACATGCCAGAAGCTTTTATAAAAAGAACGCCGTCCTGTGGCCAACGACAAGATGGCGGCCGGAGTGAGCTATTTGTATAGGCAGAATGCGGGAGTCAAAAGTCTCGACTTTGGCTTACACGCTTCTCTCACTCCATCAGTAAGTATGATCTTATACCCTTAAATTCTAGATACATGCCAGAAGCTTTTATAAAAAGAACGCCGCCTTGTCGCCAACGACAAGATGGCGGCCGGAGTGAGCTATTTGTATAGGCAGAATGCGGGAGTCAAAAGTCTCGACTTTGGCTTACACGCTTCTCTCACTCCAGCAGTAAGTATGATCTTATACCCTTAAATTCTAGCTACATGCCAGAAGCTTTTATAAAAAGAACGCCGCCTGTGGCCAACGACAAGATGGCGGCCGGAGTGAGCTATTTGTATAGGCAGAATGCGGGAGTCAAAAGTCTCGACTTTGGCTTACACGCTTCTCTCACTCCAGCAGTAAGTATGATCTTATACCCTTAAATTCTAGATACATGCCAGAAGCTTTTATAAAAAGAACGCCGCCTTGTCGCCAACGACAAGATGGCGGCCGGAGTGAGCTATTTGTATAGGCAGAATGCGGGAGTCAAAAGTCTCGACTTTGGCTTACACGCTTCTCTCACTCCAGCAGTAAGTATGATCTTATACCCTTAAATTCTAGATACATGCCAGAAGCTTTTATAAAAAGAACGCCGCCTTGTCGCCAACGACAAGATGGCGGCCGGAGTGAGCTATTTGTATAGGCAGAATGCGGGAGTCAAAAGTCTCGACTTTGGCTTACACGCTTCTCTCACTCCAGCAGTAAGTATGATCTTATACCCTTAAATTCTAGCTACATGCCAGAAGCTTTTATAAAAAGAACGCCGCCTTGTCGCCAACGACAAGATGGCGGCCGGAGTGAGCTATTTGTATAGGCAGAATGCGGGAGTCAAAAGTCTCGACTTTGGCTTACACGCTTCTCTCACTCCAGCAGTAAGTATGATCTTATACCCTTAAATTCTAGCTACATGCCAGAAGCTTTTATAAAAAGAACGCCGCCTGTCGCCAACGACAAGATGGCGGCCGGAGTGAGCTATTTGTATAGGCAGAATGCGGGAGTCAAAAGTCTCGACTTTGGCTTACACGCTTCTCTCACTCCAGCAGTAAGTATGATCTTATACCCTTAAATTCTAGATACATGCCAGAAGCTTTTATAAAAAGAACGCCGCCTTGTCGCCAACGACAAGATGGCGGCCGGAGTGAGCTATTTGTATAGGCAGAATGCGGGAGTCAAAAGTCTCGACTTTGGCTTACACGCTTCTCTCACTCCAGTAGTAAGTATGATCTTACAAATTTAAATTCTAGCTACATGCCAGAAGCTTTTATAAAAAGAACGCCGCCTTGTCGCCAACGACAAGATGGCGGCCGGAGTGAGCTATTTGTATAGGCAGAATGCGGGAGTCAAAAGTCTCGACTTTGGCTTACACGCTTCTCTCACTCCAGCAGTAAGTATGATCTTATAAATTAAATTCTAGCTACATGCCAGAAGCTTTTATAAAAAGAACGCCGCCTTGTCGCCAACGACAAGATGGCGGCCGGAGTGAGCTATTTGTATAGGCAGAATGCGGGAGTCAAAAGTCTCGACTTTGGCTTACACGCTTCTCTCACTCCAGCAGTAAGTATGATCTTATACCCTTAAATTCTAGATACATGCCAGAAGCTTTTATAAAAAGAACGCCGCCTTGTCGCCAACGACAAGATGGCGGCCGGAGTGAGCTATTTGTATAGGCAGAATGCGGGAGTCAATAGTCTCGACTTTGGCTTACACGCTTCTCTCACTCCAGCAGTAAGTATGATCTTATACCCTTAAATTGTAGCTACATGCCAGAGTCAAAAGTCTCGACTTTAGCTTACACGCTACTCTCACTCCAGCAGTAATTATGATCTTATACCCTTAAATTCTAGCTACATGCCAGAAGCTTTTATAAAAAGAACGCCGCCTTGTCGCCAACGACAAGATGGCGGCCGGAGTGAGCTATTTGTATAGGCAGAATGCGGGAGTCAAAAGTCTCGACTTTGGCTTACACGCTTCTCTCACTCCAGCAGTAAGTATGATCTTATACCCTTAAATTCTAGCTACATGCCAGAAGCTTTTATAAAAAGAACGCCGTCCTGTGGCCAACGACAAGATGGCGGCCGGAGTGAGCGATTTGTATAGGCAGAATGCGGGAGTCAAAAGTCTCGACTTTGGCTTACACGCTTCTCTCACTCCATCAGTAAGTATGATCTTATACCCTTAAATTCTAGATACATGCCAGAAGCTTTTATAAAAAGAACGCCGCCTTGTCGCCAACGACAAGATGGCGGCCGGAGTGAGCTATTTGTATAGGCAGAATGCGGGAGTCAAAAGTCTCGACTTTGGCTTACACGCTTCTCTCACTCCAGCAGTAAGTATGATCTTATACCCTTAAATTCTAGCTACATGCCAGAAGCTTTTATAAAAAGAACGCCGCCTGTCGCCAACGACAAGATGGCGGCCGGAGTGAGCTATTTGTATAGGCAGAATGCGGGAGTCAAAAGTCTCGACTTTGGCTTACACGCTTCTCTCACTCCAGCAGTAAGTATGATCTTATACCCTTAAATTCTAGATACATGCCAGAAGCTTTTATAAAAAGAACGCCGCCTTGTCGCCAACGACAAGATGGCGGCCGGAGTGAGCTATTTGTATAGGCAGAATGCGGGAGTCAAAAGTCTCGACTTTGGCTTACACGCTTCTCTCACTCCAGCAGTAAGTATGATCTTATACCCTTAAATTCTAGATACATGCCAGAAGCTTTTATAAAAAGAACGCCGCCTGTGGCCAACGACAAGATGGCGGCCGGAGTGAGCTATTTGTATAGGCAGAATGCGGGAGTCAAAAGTCTCGACTTTGGCTTACACGCTTCTCTCACTCCATCAGTAAGTATGATCTTATACCCTTAAATTCTAGATACATGCCAGAAGCTTTTATAAAAAGAACGCCGCCTTGTCGCCAACGACAAGATGGCGGCCGGAGTGAGCTATTTGTATAGGCAGAATGCGGGAGTCAAAAGTCTCGACTTTGGCTTACACGCTTCTCTCACTCCAGCAGTAAGTATGATCTTATACCCTTAAATTCTAGCTACATGCCAGAAGCTTTTATAAAAAGAACGCCGCCTGTCGCCAACGACAAGATGGCGGCCGGAGTGAGCTATTTGTATAGGCAGAATGCGGGAGTCAAAAGTCTCGACTTTGGCTTACACGCTTCTCTCACTCCATCAGTAAGTATGATCTTATACCCTTAAATTCTAGATACATGCCAGAAGCTTTTATAAAAAGAACGCCGCCTTGTCGCCAACGACAAGATGGCGGCCGGAGTGAGCTATTTGTATAGGCAGAATGCGGGAGTCAAAAGTCTCGACTTTGGCTTACACGCTTCTCTCACTCCAGCAGTAAGTATGATCTTATACCCTTAAATTCTAGCTACATGCCAGAAGCTTTTATAAAAAGAACGCCGCCTTGTCGCCAACGACAAGATGGCGGCCGGAGTGAGCTATTTGTATAGGCAGAATGCGGGAGTCAAAAGTCTCGACTTTGGCTTACACGCTTCTCTCACTCCAGCAGTAAGTATGATCTTATACCCTTAAATTCTAGATACATGCCAGAAGCTTTTATAAAAAGAACGCCGCCTTGTCGCCAACGACAAGATGGCGGCCGGAGTGAGCTATTTGTATAGGCAGAATGCGGGAGTCAAAAGTCTCGACTTTGGCTTACACGCTTCTCTCACTCCAGCAGTAAGTATGATCTTATACCCTTAAATTCTAGATACATGCCAGAAGCTTTTATAAAAAGAACGCCGCCTTGTCGCCAACGACAAGATGGCGGCCGGAGTGAGCTATTTGTATAGGCAGAATGCGGGAGTCAAAAGTCTCGACTTTGGCTTACACGCTTCTCTCACTCCAGCAGTAAGTATGATCTTATACCTTTAAATTCTAGCTACATGCCAGAAGCTTTTATAAAAAGAACGCCGCCTTGTCGCCAACGACAAGATGGCGGCCGGAGTGAGCTATTTGTATAGGCAGAATGCGGGAGTCAAAAGTCTCGACTTTGGCTTACACGCTTCTCTCACTCCAGCAGTAAGTATGATCTTATACCCTTAAATTCTAGCTACATGCCAGAAGCTTTTATAAAAAGAACGCCGCCTGTGGCCAACGACAAGATGGCGGCCGGAGTGAGCTATTTGTATAGGCAGAATGCGGGAGTCAAAAGTCTCGACTTTGGCTTACACGCTTCTCTCACTCCATCAGTAAGTATGATCTTATACCCTTAAATTCTAGATACATGCCAGAAGCTTTTATAAAAAGAACGCCGCCTTGTCGCCAACGACAAGATGGCGGCCGGAGTGAGCTATTTGTATAGGCAGAATGCGGGAGTCAAAAGTCTCGACTTTGGCTTACACGCTTCTCTCACTCCAGCAGTAAGTATGATCTTACAAATTTAAATTCTAGCTACATGCCAGAAGCTTTTATAAAAAGAACGCCGCCTTGTCGCCAACGACAAGATGGCGGCCGGAGTGAGCTATTTGTATAGGCAGAATGCGGGAGTCAAAAGTCTCGACTTTGGCTTACACGCTTCTCTCACTCCAGCAGTAAGTATGATCTTATACCCTTAAATTCTAGCTACATGCCAGAAGCTTTTATAAAAAGAACGCCGCCTTGTCGCCAACGACAAGATGGCGGCCGGAGTGAGCTATTTGTATAGGCAGAATGCGGGAGTCAAAAGTCTCGACTTTGGCTTACACGCTTCTCTCACTCCAGCAGTAAGTATGATCTTATACCCTTAAATTCTAGATACATGCCAGAAGCTTTTATAAAAAGAACGCCGCCTTGTCGCCAACGACAAGATGGCGGCCGGAGTGAGCTATTTGTATAGGCAGAATGCGGGAGTCAATAGTCTCGACTTTGGCTTACACGCTTCTCTCACTCCAGCAGTAAGTATGATCTTATACCCTTAAATTGTAGCTACATGCCAGAGTCAAAAGTCTCGACTTTAGCTTACACGCTACTCTCACTCCAGCAGTAATTATGATCTTATACCCTTAAATTCTAGCTACATGCCAGAAGCTTTTATAAAAAGAACGCCGCCTTGTCGCCAACGACAAGATGGCGGCCGGAGTGAGCTATTTGTATAGGCAGAATGCGGGAGTCAAAAGTCTCGACTTTGGCTTACACGCTTCTCTCACTCCAGCAGTAAGTATGATCTTATACCCTTAAATTCTAGCTACATGCCAGAAGCTTTTATAAAAAGAACGCCGTCCTGTGGCCAACGACAAGATGGCGGCCGGAGTGAGCGATTTGTATAGGCAGAATGCGGGAGTCAAAAGTCTCGACTTTGGCTTACACGCTTCTCTCACTCCATCAGTAAGTATGATCTTATACCCTTAAATTCTAGCTACATGCCAGAAGCTTTTATAAAAAGAACGCCGCCTTGTCGCCAACGACAAGATGGCGGCCGGAGTGAGCTATTTGTATAGGCAGAATGCGGGAGTCAAAAGTCTCGACTTTGGCTTACACGCTTCTCTCACTCCAGCAGTAAGTATGATCTTATACCCTTAAATTCTAGCTACATGCCAGAAGCTTTTATAAAAAGAACGCCGCCTTGTCGCCAACGACAAGATGGCGGCCGGAGTGAGCTATTTGTATAGGCAGAATGCGGGAGTCAAAAGTCTCGACTTTGGCTTACACGCTTCTCTCACTCCAGCAGTAAGTATGATCTTATACCCTTAAATTCTAGATACATGCCAGAAGCTTTTATAAAAAGAACGCCGCCTTGTCGCCAACGACAAGATGGCGGCCGGAGTGAGCTATTTGTATAGGCAGAATGCGGGAGTCAAAAGTCTCGACTTTGGCTTACACGCTTCTCTCACTCCAGCAGTAAGTATGATCTTATACCCTTAAATTCTAGATACATGCCAGAAGCTTTTATAAAAAGAACGCCGCCTGTCGCCAACGACAAGATGGCGGCCGGAGTGAGCTATTTGTATAGGCAGAATGCGGGAGTCAAAAGTCTCGACTTTGGCTTACACGCTTCTCTCACTCCATCAGTAAGTATGATCTTATACCCTTAAATTCTAGATACATGCCAGAAGCTTTTATAAAAAGAACGCCGCCTTGTCGCCAACGACAAGATGGCGGCCGGAGTGAGCTATTTGTATAGGCAGAATGCGGGAGTCAAAAGTCTCGACTTTGGCTTACACGCTTCTCTCACTCCAGCAGTAAGTATGATCTTATACCCTTAAATTCTAGCTACATGCCAGAAGCTTTTATAAAAAGAACGCCGCCTTGTCGCCAACGACAAGATGGCGGCCGGAGTGAGCTATTTGTATAGGCAGAATGCGGGAGTCAAAAGTCTCGACTTTGGCTTACACGCTTCTCTCACTCCAGCAGTAAGTATGATCTTATACCCTTAAATTCTAGATACATGCCAGAAGCTTTTATAAAAAGAACGCCGCCTTGTCGCCAACGACAAGATGGCGGCCGGAGTGAGCTATTTGTATAGGCAGAATGCGGGAGTCAAAAGTCTCGACTTTGGCTTACACGCTTCTCTCACTCCAGCAGTAAGTATGATCTTATACCCTTAAATTCTAGCTACATGCCAGAAGCTTTTATAAAAAGAACGCCGCCTGTGGCCAACGACAAGATGGCGGCCGGAGTGAGCTATTTGTATAGGCAGAATGCGGGAGTCAAAAGTCTCGACTTTGGCTTACACGCTTCTCTCACTCCAGCAGTAAGTATGATCTTATACCCTTAAATTCTAGATACATGCCAGAAGCTTTTATAAAAAGAACGCCGCCTTGTCGCCAACGACAAGATGGCGGCCGGAGTGAGCTATTTGTATAGGCAGAATGCGGGAGTCAAAAGTCTCGACTTTGGCTTACACGCTTCTCTCACTCCAGCAGTAAGTATGATCTTATACCCTTAAATTCTAGCTACATGCCAGAAGCTTTTATAAAAAGAACGCCGCCTGTGGCCAACGACAAGATGGCGGCCGGAGTGAGCTATTTGTATAGGCAGAATGCGGGAGTCAAAAGTCTCGACTTTGGCTTACACGCTTCTCTCACTCCAGCAGTAAGTATGATCTTATACCCTTAAATTCTAGATACATGCCAGAAGCTTTTATAAAAAGAACGCCGCCTTGTCGCCAACGACAAGATGGCGGCCGGAGTGAGCTATTTGTATAGGCAGAATGCGGGAGTCAAAAGTCTCGACTTTGGCTTACACGCTTCTCTCACTCCAGCAGTAAGTATGATCTTATACCCTTAAATTCTAGCTACATGCCAGAAGCTTTTATAAAAAGAACGCCGTCTTGTCGCCAACGACAAGATGGCGGCCGGAGTGAGCTATTTGTATAGGCAGAATGCGGGAGTCAAAAGTCTCGACTTTGGCTTACACGCTTCTCTCACTCCATCAGTAAGTATGATCTTATACCCTTAAATTCTAGATACATGCCAGAAGCTTTTATAAAAAGAACGCCGCCTTGTCGCCAACGACAAGATGGCGGCCGGAGTGAGCTATTTGTATAGGCAGAATGCGGGAGTCAAAAGTCTCGACTTTGGCTTACACGCTTCTCTCACTCCAGCAGTAAGTATGATCTTATACCCTTAAATTCTAGATACATGCCAGAAGCTTTTATAAAAAGAACGCCGCCTTGTCGCCAACGACAAGATGGCGGCCGGAGTGAGCTATTTGTATAGGCAGAATGCGGGAGTCAAAAGTCTCGACTTTGGCTTACACGCTTCTCTCACTCCAGCAGTAAGTATGATCTTACAAATTTAAATTCTAGCTACATGCCAGAAGCTTTTATAAAAAGAACGCCGCCTTGTCGCCAACGACAAGATGGCGGCCGGAGTGAGCTATTTGTATAGGCAGAATGCGGGAGTCAAAAGTCTCGACTTTGGCTTACACGCTTCTCTCACTCCAGCAGTAAGTATGATCTTATACCCTTAAATTCTAGCTACATGCCAGAAGCTTTTATAAAAAGAACGCCGCCTTGTCGCCAACGACAAGATGGCGGCCGGAGTGAGCTATTTGTATAGGCAGAATGCGGGAGTCAAAAGTCTCGACTTTGGCTTACACGCTTCTCTCACTCCAGCAGTAAGTATGATCTTATACCCTTAAATTCTAGATACATGCCAGAAGCTTTTATAAAAAGAACGCCGCCTTGTCGCCAACGACAAGATGGCGGCCGGAGTGAGCTATTTGTATAGGCAGAATGCGGGAGTCAATAGTCTCGACTTTGGCTTACACGCTTCTCTCACTCCAGCAGTAAGTATGATCTTATACCCTTAAATTGTAGCTACATGCCAGAGTCAAAAGTCTCGACTTTAGCTTACACGCTACTCTCACTCCAGCAGTAATTATGATCTTATACCCTTAAATTCTAGCTACATGCCAGAAGCTTTTATAAAAAGAACGCCGCCTTGTCGCCAACGACAAGATGGCGGCCGGAGTGAGCTATTTGTATAGGCAGAATGCGGGAGTCAAAAGTCTCGACTTTGGCTTACACGCTTCTCTCACTCCAGCAGTAAGTATGATCTTATACCCTTAAATTCTAGCTACATGCCAGAAGCTTTTATAAAAAGAACGCCGTCCTGTGGCCAACGACAAGATGGCGGCCGGAGTGAGCGATTTGTATAGGCAGAATGCGGGAGTCAAAAGTCTCGACTTTGGCTTACACGCTTCTCTCACTCCATCAGTAAGTATGATCTTATACCCTTAAATTCTAGATACATGCCAGAAGCTTTTATAAAAAGAACGCCGCCTTGTCGCCAACGACAAGATGGCGGCCGGAGTGAGCTATTTGTATAGGCAGAATGCGGGAGTCAAAAGTCTCGACTTTGGCTTACACGCTTCTCTCACTCCAGCAGTAAGTATGATCTTATACCCTTAAATTCTAGCTACATGCCAGAAGCTTTTATAAAAAGAACGCCGCCTTGTCGCCAACGACAAGATGGCGGCCGGAGTGAGCTATTTGTATAGGCAGAATGCGGGAGTCAAAAGTCTCGACTTTGGCTTACACGCTTCTCTCACTCCAGCAGTAAGTATGATCTTATACCCTTAAATTCTAGATACATGCCAGAAGCTTTTATAAAAAGAACGCCGCCTTGTCGCCAACGACAAGATGGCGGCCGGAGTGAGCTATTTGTATAGGCAGAATGCGGGAGTCAAAAGTCTCGACTTTGGCTTACACGCTTCTCTCACTCCATCAGTAAGTATGATCTTATACCCTTAAATTCTAGCTACATGCCAGAAGCTTTTATAAAAAGAACGCCGCCTTGTCGCCAACGACAAGATGGCGGCCGGAGTGAGCTATTTGTATAGGCAGAATGCGGGAGTCAAAAGTCTCGACTTTGGCTTACACGCTTCTCTCACTCCAGCAGTAAGTATGATCTTATACCCTTAAATTCTAGATACATGCCAGAAGCTTTTATAAAAAGAACGCCGCCTTGTCGCCAACGACAAGATGGCGGCCGGAGTGAGCTATTTGTATAGGCAGAATGCGGGAGTCAAAAGTCTCGACTTTGGCTTACACGCTTCTCTCACTCCAGCAGTAAGTATGATCTTATACCCTTAAATTCTAGATACATGCCAGAAGCTTTTATAAAAAGAACGCCGCCTTGTCGCCAACGACAAGATGGCGGCCGGAGTGAGCTATTTGTATAGGCAGAATGCGGGAGTCAAAAGTCTCGACTTTGGCTTACACGCTTCTCTCACTCCAGCAGTAAGTATGATCTTATACCCTTAAATTCTAGCTACATGCCAGAAGCTTTTATAAAAAGAACGCCGCCTGTCGCCAACGACAAGATGGCGGCCGGAGTGAGCTATTTGTATAGGCAGAATGCGGGAGTCAAAAGTCTCGACTTTGGCTTACACGCTTCTCTCACTCCAGCAGTAAGTATGATCTTATACCCTTAAATTCTAGATACATGCCAGAAGCTTTTATAAAAAGAACGCCGCCTTGTCGCCAACGACAAGATGGCGGCCGGAGTGAGCTATTTGTATAGGCAGAATGCGGGAGTCAAAAGTCTCGACTTTGGCTTACACGCTTCTCTCACTCCAGCAGTAAGTATGATCTTATACCCTTAAATTCTAGATACATGCCAGAAGCTTTTATAAAAAGAACGCCGCCTGTGGCCAACGACAAGATGGCGGCCGGAGTGAGCTATTTGTATAGGCAGAATGCGGGAGTCAAAAGTCTCGACTTTGGCTTACACGCTTCTCTCACTCCATCAGTAAGTATGATCTTATACCCTTAAATTCTAGATACATGCCAGAAGCTTTTATAAAAAGAACGCCGCCTTGTCGCCAACGACAAGATGGCGGCCGGAGTGAGCTATTTGTATAGGCAGAATGCGGGAGTCAAAAGTCTCGACTTTGGCTTACACGCTTCTCTCACTCCAGCAGTAAGTATGATCTTATACCCTTAAATTCTAGCTACATGCCAGAAGCTTTTATAAAAAGAACGCCGCCTGTCGCCAACGACAAGATGGCGGCCGGAGTGAGCTATTTGTATAGGCAGAATGCGGGAGTCAAAAGTCTCGACTTTGGCTTACACGCTTCTCTCACTCCATCAGTAAGTATGATCTTATACCCTTAAATTCTAGCTACATGCCAGAAGCTTTTATAAAAAGAACGCCGCCTTGTCGCCAACGACAAGATGGCGGCCGGAGTGAGCGATTTGTATAGGCAGAATGCGGGAGTCAAAAGTCTCGACTTTGGCTTACACGCTTCTCTCACTCCATCAGTAAGTATGATCTTATACCCTTAAATTCTAGATACATGCCAGAAGCTTTTATAAAAAGAACGCCGCCTTGTCGCCAACGACAAGATGGCGGCCGGAGTGAGCTATTTGTATAGGCAGAATGCGGGAGTCAAAAGTCTCGACTTTGGCTTACACGCTTCTCTCACTCCAGCAGTAAGTATGATCTTACAAATTTAAATTCTAGCTACATGCCAGAAGCTTTATAAAAAGAACGCCGCCTTGTCGCCAACGACAAGATGGCGGCCGGAGTGAGCTATTTGTATAGGCAGAATGCGGGAGTCAAAAGTCTCGACTTTGGCTTACACGCTTCTCTCACTCCAGCAGTAAGTATGATCTTACAAATTTAAATTCTAGCTACATGCCAGAAGCTTTTATAAAAAAGAACGCCGCCTTGTCGCCAACGACAAGATGGCGGCCGGAGTGAGCTATTTGTATAGGCAGAATGCGGGAGTCAAAAGTCTCGACTTTGGCTTACACGCTTCTCTCACTCCAGCAGTAAGTATGATCTTATACCCTTAAATTCTAGATACATGCCAGAAGCTTTTATAAAAAGAACGCCGCCTTGTCGCCAACGACAAGATGGCGGCCGGAGTGAGCTATTTGTATAGGCAGAATGCGGGAGTCAATAGTCTCGACTTTGGCTTACACGCTTCTCTCACTCCAGCAGTAAGTATGATCTTATACCCTTAAATTGTAGCTACATGCCAGAGTCAAAAGTCTCGACTTTAGCTTACACGCTACTCTCACTCCAGCAGTAATTATGATCTTATACCCTTAAATTCTAGCTACATGCCAGAAGCTTTTATAAAAAAGAACGCCGCCTTGTCGCCAACGACAAGATGGCGGCCGGAGTGAGCTATTTGTATAGGCAGAATGCGGGAGTCAAAAGTCTCGACTTTGGCTTACACGCTTCTCTCACTCCAGCAGTAAGTATGATCTTATACCCTTAAATTCTAGCTACATGCCAGAAGCTTTTATAAAAAGAACGCCGTCCTGTGGCCAACGACAAGATGGCGGCCGGAGTGAGCGATTTGTATAGGCAGAATGCGGGAGTCAAAAGTCTCGACTTTGGCTTACACGCTTCTCTCACTCCATCAGTAAGTATGATCTTATACCCTTAAATTCTAGATACATGCCAGAAGCTTTTATAAAAAGAACGCCGCCTTGTCGCCAACGACAAGATGGCGGCCGGAGTGAGCTATTTGTATAGGCAGAATGCGGGAGTCAAAAGTCTCGACTTTGGCTTACACGCTTCTCTCACTCCAGCAGTAAGTATGATCTTATACCCTTAAATTCTAGCTACATGCCAGAAGCTTTTATAAAAAGAACGCCGTCCTGTGGCCAACGACAAGATGGCGGCCGGAGTGAGCTATTTGTATAGGCAGAATGCGGGAGTCAAAAGTCTCGACTTTGGCTTACACGCTTCTCTCACTCCAGTCAGTAAGTATGATCTTATACCCTTAAATTCTAGATACATGCCAGAAGCTTTTATAAAAAGAACGCCGCCTTGTCGCCAACGACAAGATGGCGGCCGGAGTGAGCTATTTGTATAGGCAGAATGCGGGAGTCAAAAGTCTCGACTTTGGCTTACACGCTTCTCTCACTCCAGTAGTAAGTATGATCTTACAAAATTAAATTCTAGATACATGCCAGAAGCTTTTATAAAAAGAACGCCGCCTTGTCGCCAACGACAAGATGGCGGCCGGAGTGAGCTATTTGTATAGGCAGAATGCGGGAGTCAAAAGTCTCGACTTTGGCTTACACGCTTCTCTCACTCCATCAGTAAGTATGATCTTATACCCTTAAATTCTAGATACATGCCAGAAGCTTTTAAAAAGAACGCCGCCTTGTCGCCAACGACAAGATGGCGGCCGGAGTGAGCTATTTGTATAGGCAGAATGCGGGAGTCAAAAGTCTCGACTTTGGCTTACACGCTTCTCTCACTCCAGCAGTAAGTATGATCTTACAAATTTAAATTCTAGCTACATGCCAGAAAGCTTTTATAAAAAGAACGCCGCCTTGTCGCCAACGACAAGATGGCGGCCGGAGTGAGCTATTTGTATAGGCAGAATGCGGGAGTCAAAAGTCTCGACTTTGGCTTACACGCTTCTCTCACTCCAGCAGTAAGTATGATCTTATACCCTTAAATTCTAGATACATGCCAGAAGCTTTTATAAAAAGAACGCCGCCTTGTCGCCAACGACAAGATGGCGGCCGGAGTGAGCTATTTGTATAGGCAGAATGCGGGAGTCAAAAGTCTCGACTTTGGCTTACACGCTTC
The DNA here is from genome assembly GCF_009193385.2 of Nasonia vitripennis. Lineage (NCBI taxonomy): Eukaryota > Metazoa > Arthropoda > Insecta > Hymenoptera > Pteromalidae > Nasonia > Nasonia vitripennis. The sequence continues at coordinate 85,773 of NW_022279692.1, forward strand.
TCTCACTCCAGCAGTAAGTATGATCTTATACCCTTAAATTCTAGATACATGCCAGAAGCTTTTATAAAAAGAACGCCGCCTTGTCGCCAACGACAAGATGGCGGCCGGAGTGAGCTATTTGTATAGGCAGAATGCGGGAGTCAAAAGTCTCGACTTTGGCTTACACGCTTCTCTCACTCCAGCAGTAAGTATGATCTTATACCCTTAAATTGTAGCTACATGCCAGAGTCAAAAGTCTCGACTTTAGCTTACACGCTTCCTCACTCCAGCAGTAATTATGATCTTATACCCTTAAATTCTAGCTACATGCCAGAAGCTTTTATAAAAAGAACGCCGCCTTGTCGCCAACGACAAGATGGCGGCCGGAGTGAGCTATTTGTATAGGCAGAATGCGGGAGTCAAAAGTCTCGACTTTGGCTTACACGCTTCTCTCACTCCAGCAGTAAGTATGATCTTATACCCTTAAATTCTAGCTACATGCCAGAAGCTTTTATAAAAAGAACGCCGTCCTGTGGCCAACGACAAGATGGCGGCCGGAGTGAGCTATTTGTATAGGCAGAATGCGGGAGTCAAAAGTCTCGACTTTGGCTTACACGCTTCTCTCACTCCATCAGTAAGTATGATCTTATACCCTTAAATTCTAGATACATGCCAGAAGCTTTTATAAAAAGAACGCCGCCTTGTCGCCAACGACAAGATGGCGGCGGAGTGAGCTATTTGTATAGGCAGAATGCGGGAGTCAAAAGTCTCGACTTTGGCTTACACGCTTCTCTCACTCCAGCAGTAAGTATGATCTTATACCCTTAAATTCTAGCTACATGCCAGAAGCTTTTATAAAAAGAACGCCGTCCTGTGGCCAACGACAAGATGGCGGCCGGAGTGAGCTATTTGTATAGGCAGAATGCGGGAGTCAAAAGTCTCGACTTTGGCTTACACGCTTCTCTCACTCCAGCAGTAAGTATGATCTTATACCCTTTAAATTCTAGCTACATGCCAGAAGCTTTTATAAAAAGAACGCCGCCTTGTCGCCAACGACAAGATGGCGGCCGGAGTGAGCTATTTGTATAGGCAGAATGCGGGAGTCAAAAGTCTCGACTTTGGCTTACACGCTTCTCTCACTCCAGCAGTAAGTATGATCTTTACAAATTTAAATTCTAGCTACATGCCAGAAGCTTTATAAAAAAGAACGCCGCCTTGGTCGCAACGACAAGATGGCGGCCGGAGTGAGCTATTTGTATAGGCAGAATGCGGGAGTCAAAAGTCTCGACTTTGGCTTACACGCTTCTCTCACTCCAGCAGTAAGTATGATCTTATACCCTTAAATTCTAGATACATGCCAGAAGCTTTTATAAAAAGAACGCCGCCTTGTCGCCAACGACAAGATGGCGGCCGGAGTGAGCTATTTGTATAGGCAGAATGCGGGAGTCAAAAGTCTCGACTTTGGCTTACACGCTTCTCTCACTCCAGCAGTAAGTATGATCTTATACCCTTAAATTCTAGCTACATGCCAGAGCTC
>NW_022279693.1:0-12500 GCF_009193385.2 Nasonia vitripennis
TGTAACAATAAAATAAATAATTTCAATTTTCTCTCTCTTTTTTTTTACTGTATATATAGACTGCTTCCGTCTATTTTTATTTACAAAACAATATCCTTACAGTTATAATTATTCCTTTAAAAATAATATCTATCCATATTTCCCAACATTTATTTTTACTAAAATCCTGCCTTATCTAGCCAAAGCCATAGCCAAAGCCATTAGCCAAAGCCATTAGCCAAAGCCATTGCCAAAGCCATTAGCCAAAGCCATTGCCAAAGCCATTAGCCAAAGCCATTAGCCATATGCATCAGCAAAAGCCATTAGCCAAAACCATCAGCTAAATTAACCATTATAGCCAAAACCATCAGCCAAAGCCAACAGCCATATAAATACCCCATGGTCATATCAGTTGAATATTGCTATATTCAGCGAAAGCTGTCAGTCATAAATATAGTTACAAATAGTACAGCCACACTATCGTGCAAACAATTGTAGATTAGAACCGATTAAAACGATATAAACTATTAAAACGGAGCACTGTTGAGGATTACAATCGTTTATTAATCCAATCAATAAGAAATTGTGATTCGTTTTAATCGTTTATAATCATTTTAATCTGTTTAAATCTGCAACTGTTATCAGGGTAGCCAAGTCTCTACGTATCTAACCGAAGCCACCAATCGGAGACATCAACCATAGATAACCACAGCCACAAGCCTGTATTACCTGCAAACAGCCGAAGTCATAACCATTAACTGTATAACTATAAAACAGCTTTTATTAGCCATAATCAGATAGCTAATGTATTTAAATTAAAATAAATTTTACATTATTTCAAACAACCAAAGATTAATTAAACCAAATTTATATTAAATATATTTTTTATATGATACTTGTACGTCTGCTCTAAGCGACAAGGCATTAATTAGTCCGCTAAGTATTTATGTAGACTATTTTGTTAGAATATTATAAAATGGATAATAATATTACACAAAATTTCTCAGAATGTGCACGAAAACGTGTTACATCAGGTGATTTGCTGGAAGATTCTGACATTGATTTTTTTCTATTATTACTAACAAAATGTTCAAAATATAAGCCCTTTTCAACTTTACTTTTATACCTAGGTCTTATTTCAGAAATTCCGAGAAATCAAAAGCATATACAAATTATATATTTATCCTCAGTATGCAATAATCCAAACGATACTGGACATTGGGTAACTTCTTATTATGACACTGATTATATTTATGTTTTTGATTCTATAAATAATAAAGTAATGCACAAAGATTTAGAAAAATCATTAAAATTGCTACATCCTTATTATTTTCTGGAAGGTAAGAGAGTTATTTCCCAAAGGTTCAACAACAAACGAATCAAAAAGATTGTGGAATTTTCGCCATAGCTTTCGCAATAACTTTATTATGCAAAATGAAACCAGATCTTCTTACGTATAATACTCATATCATGCGTCCACATTTACTGAAATTACTTGTTAGTAAGTACATCGCACATTTCCCTTGTATTATTACACCTATCCCTATAAATGTTCAGCCTAGAAAATTATATGATACAAATATTATCATTAATAATGCTTGTCTCAATGATGAACACATAGATTATTTTCATACAATGTTACAACAACTTTCTGCGTACCAACCCTACTCAACGTTGTATTTACAGAATATTTCAAAAATTTCGCATATAAATGAAAATAATAAACACATACAAATATTATTTCAACGTGGCTCCACAATAGGTCATTTTGTATGTACATATTACGATACTAGTAATTTATTTGTGTATGATTCAATGAATAATAAAGAACTTCATAGTGATATTAGTATAGTTTTAAAGACGTTACATCCTTATTGTTTTAATGAACAAAAGAAACCGATTATATTTCAAACAGTTCAGTCCCAAAAAAATGCTACAGATTGTGGTGTTTATTCTATAGCCTATGCTGTGACCCTTTTATTTGGTTATAGACCCGAGACAATGGTATATAATAACAGTGAAATGCGTAAACATTTGTTAAAAATATTTGAAACTAGAACAATTGAACATTTTCCATGTCTTAGTACTTTTTCCAACTATTGTTCACAATTTAACTTTAGTTCCATAACTGAAACAAGAGCTACAATTTCCGGTTTAGGTAACAATGTTATGCATAATAGAAAACGTACAAACGATCAAATAACGGACGAAACTTCATTACAAAACCATAGGGAAACAAATCTACATAGTCTCGCAATCAAGAAAAAAAAAACATACTATCAAAAAAATAAAGATAAAATTTTACAAGCTCGAAGAGACAAACGTCGAATGAAAAAATGTAAAACTGGAACTGCACATAGCAATCAAAGTGTAATTGATGAAACTCAGAAATGTTTAGTTGATCAGTTATCGCCTCCAAAAAATATTAATATTGTCAAAAAATATAAATCGTGTAAAGTCACTGAAAATGAAAAATCTATTTCTTCTCTTAGTAATAATGAATCGAGTTCACAACTCCATATAAACGCGCACGATTACAATACAAAAAGCATTGATGATAATAACAAATATGATTGTAATCCAAACTCTCAAAGTTACAATAAATCATGTAGTGAAAAGACAAACAATTATTTATATTCTAATAGTAAGACAAGTTTAAAAAATAAAAATTATTATGAATCGCACAAGAAAAAGATACTAAGTAAAAGAAAAATACATTATTCAAATAACAAAACTGACATTTTGAATAAGCGCAGGAACAAATACAAGGATAATCGTGAAAAACTAGTAGAAAGACAAAATAAATACTACGATAAAATTAAAAACAAAATTGCAATGGCGAACAAAATTAAAAAGAAATACAATGTGATTAATGTTGTTAAGGATAGTACAATAAAATTAATAAAAAACAGTGAAAATTTTATTACCAATATTATGATTAAATTGGATTGTTCATTTTCTTCTTCACAACGCAGATTAGAGGCTGAAAATTTAGTATCTACTTCCATTTATCTTCGAGATGAATATATCAACAAAGTAAGAAAAGTGTTGAAAAATCTACAAAATAAAATTGAATTGTCATTGACTCGATTAGGTAATATATCTATTACGGATAATATAGACTGTGCATTAACTGCTTTATGCGGTATTCCTAAACATACTTCCTCCTCAGAACCATATTTTTCTGATGCAGCGTATGATTTTCGGCTTGGATTATTTAACGATTTAATATTAATAATAAAGTTATTTTAAATGAAAAAGGACAAACCACCAATATTTTACCACTTATTATTGAAGAAAAAAATAAAAAGGTAAAGTTTGGGAATGCAATGGTTACTGTAAAACTATCGATATTGATATATTAACAGAGCTACAAGCATTTTTTTTAGATATTCTTAAAGTGACTTTCAGAAATGCTTACAAGTTTTTTTTATCTATAGATATATGTTCAGCTCAATCACGCAATATTGATAAGCTTGGTCATCCAAACATTTGTTATAACCAACCCCTATTATGTACTTCAAAATTTTTAAAGTTGCAAGTTTTATCATCTCATTATCCTCATTTGCGAACGATTCAAAGATCTCTTTATGAATTGAAACATTTGTATACTTTTATTTTGGACATAGAAAATGCCTTAAATGATGCAGATGTAGTGTTATTAAGAGATATTATACAAAAATCCAAGAAACTTGGTGTACCTATGAAAAGCAATAAAAACCTGAATCAAGTAAATTTAAATGAATCAGAATTAAAAGAGCAGTTTTGTATTGGCATCAAGGAATATACAAAAATAGTAACGGATCCACCTACGATTCCTTGTATTTCATGCGAAAGACTATTTTGTGCTAGAGACATTCAACATTATGATCAGAATAATGCAACTAATGTTGCTTTTGAATTACTCGGCATAGAACGTGAAAATCTTTTTCAAAAACTTAAGAAATTGCATAACATTACCGATAATTCTATATGCAGACCTTGTTTAACAAATTTAAGAAAAAATATCATGCCATCCAACTGTATTTTAAATAACCTTTTTGTGGGAGAAGTTCCAGAAGAAATTAGAAGTCTCAATATGATAGAGAAAATTTTAATACAAAGGGCAAAAGCTTTTCAAACAATTACGAAACTAAATACCGTTATGAATAAAAATATTCCTCATTATGTAAAAATTGATAAAGTAATTGGTAGAACATTTCATTTACCTTTACCACTAGAAGAGACTTTAAAAAAGATATGTCCTGATACTGATCCCATTAATGCAGATCACGAATTATATATCTTGATTCGAACACACCCAACAAAAGCTAATGAAATTTGGGAAGATTACATTGATATAAACAAAGTATGGAAGGCGTTACAGTGGCTAAAGAAAAATAATTCTATTTATGAAAAAATTGAACTTCCATCTAATCCCCAAATGTTATTGGATACACTACACGAGCAATTAGAATATGAAGAAAATCATGAAAACGCAGAAGAAGAATGTACACCTAAAACAAATACAGTACCAAACGAACCCCCAGTACGTCCGTTATTAACCCAAAAATCTGAGACGGACCCTTTTTATGACCATTACACCATTTATCCTTTGCATGACAAAAGAAAGAATGAATCAGATACTGCACTTTACCAGATGTTGCAAGTTTCCGCTGCTGCTTTAGATAACAGAGGAAAAGATTTAGATCTCAAATGCTTTCCTGATTTATATCCTTACGGAAAATATGGGCAACATGCTGAAAGAAAGCCTAATTTAAGAGATTTCGATTATATTAAGAGTAGATTAGCATCGAAACATTCACAATTTAGATTGAATATTCAATATCTGTTTTTTTCACTTTACAATAATACACTGAGACAAATAAATGCTGGAATATTTCAAATGCTTAATATCATCAATCCAAGGTATAAGTACACGGTCAAAGAATTTCTGCAAATATTAAATGAAAATAAACTAGATGGTAATTTAGATACCATTTTCTCTCGTTTGCCAGGTACTGAATCGTATTGGAAAAAAGTTCGTAATGAATTGAGGTGTATGGCACGCGAGTACGGACCTGCTACTTTCTTTATCACTTTCAGCCCAGGAGAGTGGATGTGGTCTGCACTAGCGGAATATATAAAACAAGTAAATGGGTGGAATGATAGTCGTTCTATTTCGCAATTAATAGCTGCAGACCCGGTATCAACTGCTAGATATTTCCAAAATAAATTCAAAGCTGTGTTAGCTTATATACTATCTAAGTCAAATCCGATTGGAAAAGTTACACATTATTACTGGGTCCGTGAATACCAAGGTAGAGGATTACCCCATTATCATTGTTTGTTTTGGATCCAGGATGCTCCGATTTATGGTACAAGTTCGAATGAAGAAGTGCAAGAGTTTATCTTACAACATATAACATGTCACATTCTAGATAAACAGATTTCGCCAGAACTTCATCGTCGCGTCTTAGCCTATCAACAGCACAAACACAACGATTATTGTATGCGCAAGAAACAGACAAAAACTGGATTTTCAACTGCTTGTCGTTTCGGATTTCCTCGCCCCGTAACTGATAGAATAATTTTAAGAGACGTATCTGTTGCTATTTCGAATCGAAATAAATTAAAAAATAAATCTCGATTTTATGATTTACCTAGAACAACAGATGAACAGAATATTAATGATTATATGCCTGCTCTATTGCTCATTTGGGAAGGAAATAACGATGCTCAATATATTGGAGAATCTTCTTATTTGTTGACCAAATACGTAAGCAAATATGGTACAAAAGGTGAAAAGAGCAATTTAGATTTCGCAGATATACAATCAAATAAACCGTTGTTTAACCGTCTTTGGGCTTTTGCTGTACGTGCCTTACAACATAGAGAATGTGGAGCGATTGAAGCCGCTGATGTTTTGTTAGGACATCCTTTGCATAGTACTGATCCCGAAACAATTGTTAAATGGTTGAATGTTAATATTATAAGGGGTAGAAAACTAAAGCCATTTAATGAAATCAAAAATCTTCCAGAAGATTCAACAGATTTATTTTATGATTCTTTCATAGATAATCATTATCCCAACAGACCAAAGGAATTAGATTCATTATGTTTGTATGATTTTGCTAAGTGGTTTGAGATTTCAAAGAAAAAACCAATTTACAAAGCTGAGTATTATGAAATGTCAAACGGCTTGTATTGTAAAAAACGCAAGAAACCTTATTTAATAAATCACTATCAGTTTAATCCAAATAATCAGTTAGAAGCTTACTACCATGCGTTGTTATTATTATTTAAACCTTGGAGGGATTTAGATGAATTAAAAGGTTCTGACGGAACATATTGTGAATCTTTTAAAAAACAACAGCATGAGCTAGCACAAGCGATGAAGTACCATGAGAAATGTACAATTATACAAGAAGCTATGGATAATATGAATAAATTAATTCAGAATCAATTAGAACAAAGTGTAGCAGATACGCCCAAAAATTCAGCTCATATACCTGATGGCTGTGTACCGATTGAAGTAGAAAATGCTATGAATGATTTTCAAGCTGTTGTAGAAAAAGCTATTATTAGTAAACAAGACCTACAAAACTCGATTGCGAAATTTAATACAGACCAGCTAAGAGTTTTCAACAAAATAACTTCAGTTATACAATCAAATAGTAAAATACTAAGAATGTTTGTAAGCGGTCCTGGAGGAACGGGTAAAAGTTTTGTCATTGAAAATTTAGTTTCATGGAATAAAATACACCGTTGTAAAGATACAGCCGTCACAGCTCCTACTGGAATTGCTGCATATAATATCCAAGGACTTACAATTCACAGATTATTGCAACTTCCAGTAGAACACGGCGGCACAGCAGAGTATAAAGAATTATCTGGACCAGCTTTAAAACAAATAAGACAGACATTGCAGAATGTTGACTTGATTATTATAGATGAAATATCGATGGTATCGAATATTACTTTCATGTATATTCATTTGCGTTTAACTGAGATATTCGATACATCTGATACTGAGGATGGATGGTTTGGGAAAATTAACGTTCTTGTTTTTGGTGATTTGCTGCAACTTCCTCCAGTTCGCGAAGATTTTGTATTTGTTGGAATGAAAAAAAAACAAATTGATAAGTATATCAAATCGATGATTACTTTTAATTTGTGGGAGCTATTCGAATATGATGAATTAACAATCAACATGAGACAAAAAAATGATCAAGCATACTCAGAAATTCTTTCGCGTATTAGATTAGGTTTTATGACTCATTCTGATATAAATGTACTGAAAACAAGAAAAATTGATTTTACAAGTAATGATTACTCGAAGAATATTCAAGAATTATGTAATTATTTAAAAAAATTACCAGTAGATACAGTGTGCTTATTACCTACCAAAAAAATGTGCAATGCCATTAATGAAGCAATGATGCTTACCATTGATTCAGAAGAAATTAATCTTGTTGCCAAAGATTCATACAAATGTGAAAAAAATCTACAAAAAAAAGTCTTGAAATTATTGAACGACGATGAAGACAATTTTTGTGGTATTGATCGCGTAATTACAATTAAAATCGGTTCTAAAGTTATGTTAAGAAGGAATATTGATGTTTCTATTGGGTTAGTAAACGGAACAATCGGCACTGTAGTTTCTCTTTCTAAAGATAGATCTACGGAGATTACAAGTATACGCATTGTATTACAGTCCGGAAAAGAACATGAAATACCTCGATTGGAATATAAATTTATTATCATGGATAAAATATCTATCACTCGAGAACAATTTCCAATTTGTAATAGTTATGGAATAACAATTCATAAAAGTCAAGGGTTAAGCTTGACAAATGCTGTCGTTGAAGCAGGAAACAATGTATTTAGTAATGGTCAAACGTACGTTGCAGCTTCTAGAGTAACTACTTTAGAAGGTTTGCATCTTATTAACTTTGATCCTTCGTGTTGCACTGCAGACATGACAGCTATTCTTGAGTATAATAGATTACGAAAAGAATATCGACCAGATCTAAATAGCTTTGATATTCCACAAGATCGCAAACAAATTCAAAGTTTAAAAGTGTATGATACGCGATGGTGTATAAAAAAAAATGAATTATTGACAGACGCTGAAAGTAATTTAAATCATATTTCCGATAGTACTTCGGATATTTCTGGTTTACCTAACAATGATGGAGTTTCTTGCTATGCCAATGCCTGTGCACAAAGCTTATTTCATTCAACAACTATTAGAAGAATATTATTACAACATAGCCATACAGACACTGTCAAATTAGTATTTCAACAATATATTAATAAAACTAATGTCGATATTCAAAAATTAAGAGAGTTCGCTGGTGAAGAATTTCAAACCGATACGCAGCAAGATATGGCAGAATTTTTATTAAGTCTATGCAATAAGTCACTTATATTACAAAATATTCTGAATAACCAACTAATTGAAACAATCAGATGTCCTGGATGCGATGAAAGACAACATAGTAATACATCTAATAATTATATCGTTAATCTTTTCTTACCAGATTTTCGAGTTTGTACATTACAACAAATCATAGATTATAATATTGGCAATTGGCAAGATATTGAAAATTATTGTGATAACGGTTGTCAGTTAAAAAAGATTAAAAAAGCTGATTACGTAATCAGTAATACATTGGTGATTTTACAATTGATGTTATTTGATCGTACTGATGATAACGATATTGTAAAAATAACGAATTTAAAAATAAATGGAATACCATTAGCTAAGGTTGACATCAATGGTAAAAAGTATAGGGTTGCAAGTGGGATATTTCACCATGGTAATATTTCTCAGGGTCATTATACTAATATGTTACGACAACATAATCAGTGGTTTAACATCAGCGATAATGATGTTACTAAAAAACAATGGCCAAGAGGTGCTAAAAATGTTTACATTTTATTTTAGAACAAATTTAATGTGTTTTAATACCTTTGTTCTAAAAGACATGAAATCTCAAAAAAAAAACTTTTGACCAAAGTACAAAAGTTAGGCGAGTTTGATGCATTGCGTATTATTATGGTTTTCATTTTTATAACAAACTTGAGATACTTTAATAAGGTCGCTTAAAAAGATATGAAATCTCTAAAAAAAAACTTTTAAGCAAAGTAAAAAGGTTAGGCGAGTTTGATATATTGCACATTATCATGCATGTTAATAAAATAACTTAACAAAATAAAATAATTTTGTATACTACTAAATTAGAGATCAAAAACCAACTGAGATCAATTAAAGAAGGCAATTTTTTTGTTTACAATAAAATGACAGTTCCAAAAACAACTGAGATCAATAAAAAAAAGTCAAGTTTGTATTAATTATTTTATTTTATTCACAATACAACAAACAAAAAATCTTTGTGTTTTATTGAAGGCTAAGACAAATGATTGCTGATTTTAACTTAAGTAATATATTGATCAATTACAAACAACTCAAGATACTACGTAACTTGCCATGCCCGTTTCACTTTATTCATAGGTGAACAACGAAATTTTTTTTTAAACGCTACAACGTTATACCAAGTTTGTTCATGTTTTTAACTTTTTACAAATCTTTTAAAGTATGCAGAATTTCATGAATACTATTTTAAAAGTAATTGTTAGTACATATTTTCTACTTTTAAATGAATACAATTTCCATGACTAAAATTTCTATATATTTTTTTTTTACAAAAGGAAAAAATGATTTATTGAATTCTTTTTTGTTCAATTACATTTAGTAATCTACATTACAAATTTATTATTATATATATAATAATAAAAATAACAATGAAGTTTGTGTACACAAGTTAAATATGCAGAAAGCTACACATTGCAATTAGACAACACCATGAATAAAGTGAAACGGGCATGGCAAGTTACGTAGTATCTTGAGTTGTTTGTAATTGATCAATATATTACTTAAGTTAAAATCAGCAATCATTTGTCTTAGCCTTCAATAAAACACAAAGATTTTTTGTTTGTTGTATTGTGAATAAAATAAAATAATTAATACAAACTTGACTTTTTTTTATTGATCTCAGTTGTTTTTGGAACTGTCATTTTATTGTAAACAAAAAAATTGCCTTCTTTAATTGATCTCAGTTGGTTTTTGATCTCTAATTTAGTAGTATACAAAATTATTTTATTTTGTTAAGTTATTTTATTAACATGCATGATAATGTGCAACATATCAAACTCGCCTAACCTTTTTACTTTGCTTAAAAGTTTTTTTTTAGAGATACGTTAGACATGCAAATTATTTGTCATATCGAAGTATGATATACTTTTAATATCCAATCATAAGTCGAGACTTTTGATTATATTACCCCGACAACGGCATTGCTTACTCAACTGCTGCTCTGGTTTTCAGTGTCGGCCATCTTGTTTTATAAAATTTACTGCTTCTTCATTTAAGACGTAATATACGTTAGACATGCAAATTATTTGTCATATCGAAGTATGATATACTTTTAATATCCAATCATAAGTCGAGACTTTTGATTATATTACCCCGACAACGGCATTGCTTTCTCAACTGCTGCTCGTGTTATAAGCGTCGCGCATCTTGTTTTATAAAATTTACTGCTTCTTCATTTAAGACGTAATATACGTTAGACATGCAAATTATTTGTCATATCGAAGTATGATATACTTTTAATATCCAATCATAAGTCGAGACTTTTGATTATATTACCCCGACAACGGCATTGCTTTCTCAACTGCTGCTCGTGTTATAAGCGTCGCGCATCTTGTTTTATAAAATTTACTGCTTTATCATTTAAGACGTAATATACGTGTGACATGCAAATTATTTGTCATATCGATGTATGATATACTTTAAATATCCAATCATAATTCGAGACTTTTGATTATATTACCCCGACAACGGCATTGCTTTCTCAACTGCTGCTCTGGTTTTCAGTGTCGGCCATCTTGTTTTATAAAATTTACTGCTTTATCATTTAAGACGTAATATACGTGTGACATGCAAATTATTTGTCATATCGATGTATGATATACTTTTAATATCCAATCATAAGTCGAGACTTTTGATTATATTACCCCGACAACGGCATTGCTTACTCAACTGCTGCTCTGGTTTTCAGTGTCGGCCATCTTGTTTTATAAAATTTACTGCTTCTTCATTTAAGACGTAATATACGTTAGACATGCAAATTATTTGTCATATCGAAGTATGATATACTTTTAATATCCAATCATAAGTCGAGAATTTTGATTATATTACCCCGACAACGGCATTGCTTTCTCAACTGCTGCTCGTGTTATAAGCGTCGCGCATCTTGTTTTATAAAATTTACTGCTTTATCATTTAAGACGTAATATCGTTAGACATGCAAATTATTTGTCATATCGAAGTATGATATACTTTAAATATCCAATCATAATTCGAGACTTTTGATTATATTACCCCGACAACGGCATTGCTTTCTGAACTGCTGCTCGTGTTGTAAGCGTCGCGCATCTTGTTTTATAAAATTTACTGCTTCTTCATTTAAGACGTAATATACGTTAGACATGCAAATTATTTGTCATATCGAAGTATGATATACTTTTAATATCCAATCATAAGTCGAGACTTTTGATTATATTACCCCGACAACGGCATTGCTTTCTCAACTGCTGCTCGTGTTATAAGCGTCGCCCATCTTGTTTTATAAAATTTACTGCTTTATCATTTAAGACGTAATATACGTGTGACATGCAAATTATTTGTCATATCGATGTATGATATACTTTTAATATCCAATCATAAGTCGAGACTTTTGATTATATTACCCCGACAACGGCATTGCTTACTCAACTGCTGCTCTGGTTTTCAGTGTCGGCCATCTTGTTTTATAAAATTTACTGCTTCTTCATTTAAGACGTAATATACGTTAGACATGCAAATTATTTGTCATATCGAAGTATGATATACTTTTAATATCCAATCATAATTCGAGACTTTTGATTATATTACCCCGACAACGGCATTGCTTTCTGAACTGCTGCTCGTGTTGTAAGCGTCGCGCATCTTGTTTTATAAAATTTACTGCTTCTTCATTTAAGGAGTAATATACGTTAGACATGCAAATTATTTGTCATATCGAAGTATGATATACTTTTAATATCCAATCATAAGTCGAGACTTTTGATTATATTACCCCGACAACGGCATTGCTTTCTGAACTGCTGCTCGTGTTGTAAGCGTCGCGCATCTTGTTTTATAAAATTTACTGCTTCTTCATTTAAGACGTAATATACGTTAGACATGCAAATTATTTGTCATATCGAAGTATGATATACTTTTAATATCCAATCATAAGTCGAGACTTTTGATTATATTACCCCGACAACGGCATTGCTTTCTCAACTGCTGCTCTGGTTTTCAGTGTCGGCCATCTTGTTTTATAAAATTTACTGCTTCTTCATTTAAGACGTAATATACGTTAGACATGCAAATTATTTGTCATATCGAAGTATGATATACGTTAAATATCCAATCATAAGTCGAGACT